>NW_021608371.1:0-1932 GCF_004785775.1 Grammomys surdaster | reverse complement strand
ACTCTGCTTTGAGTCTATCTGCAGTTGCTAAGCAGGATCTTGCAGTTGCCAAGCTTCAGAGGACATTGTGCAGGTGGGGAAAGGTAGGGGGTAAGGGTAAGGGCGAGGGTCCTGGCTTCTGGCATCTCCCCCTTCTCTGTTTAGTTAGAGAAGGCGTCTTATGTTCAATCCCAACTATGTGAGTTTTGAATTTGGATGTCTAATTATGGGGGGTCTTAGACAAGTTCACAACCCCAAAACACTGATGTGAGACGAGTCACATCGATGGTCGAAGGCTTTAGGCTGTCGACGATGGGCAACGTCAAGGGACTCTGATGTGGGTGAAAGGAGGGTGAGAGCCCTGTCTTAGGCCATGTAGGCTGCACCCACTCCCAGCACCATGCACTCCTTTTCGGCTGCATTGGGTGGGCCCCTGGGAAGTGGACCTACAATAATCCCGTCATTGGGCTAACTCACAGCCATCCTAGTCTCTTGTAAATGTTCAAGTTACCAACCATTTGTCAGTTTGGGGTGTAATATTGTCATAAAGGAAGGCTCCCCAATGTTAGTGGCCATATCAAGGGCGGCCTTGGTTTAGGAAAAAGCCAATTTTTGTTGTGGTGATCAAGAGGCCAAGCTCTCTAGCGAGAGAAATGAGGGCAAAGCCAGGCATACCAGGAACCCTTCTGGAGGGCGTGGAAGTCTAGGGGTCGACCGTAGGGGGAGGCAGGGGAGCTGACAGCTGTGTTAGTCTCCTGCGGAGTCACTTCTGGATCCTCTGCAATTTTCAGCTGATGGTAATGAACTTCAACTGCCTTCTTGATGGCAGCATCAACCTGGTTCCGTGGACGACAGGTCATGGGCGATGATCTCTGTCTTGCTCAATCTTGATGTCGTGCGCACATCCTCTCAATGAGGGTCCGTCCGGATGGGTCCGTGCCTCGAGCCCCACGTCTGGGTGCCACTTGACCCGACCGGCGGGTCCTGGTTATTCGTGGGGGCGAGGAGGACTGCAACCTGCTATTCTTCAGAAGAAATGGTACACTGCTTGAGTTATGGTCTCCCTGCTATTCTTCAGATGATATGGTACACTGCTTTGAGTCTATCTGCAGTTGCCAAGCAGGATCTTGCAGTTGCCCAGCTTCAGGGGACCTTGTGCAGGTGGGAAAAGGTAGGGGGTGAGGGTAAGGGCGAGGCTCCTGGCTTCTGGTCCATCTGGGTTAGAACTTCTAATAGCAGGCATCACGGGTGATTCAATTTTACCTGGAAAGAAAAAAGAAGGGGATTCTCAGGGAGATTTCTCTTCCCTGGATGTAAATTGTTATTCATCGTATTTATGATTGGGCCTGGCTTTGTGAGTGTATCTATTTTTTTCATTAATATTTGTGGTAGCCGGTTAGCTGTGCCTTCTGTGGTATTGGGCAGGCATATCAGTCCTCGGCTCCATAAGGGAACTGGGACTGGGGCATTCCCTTTATGGGTATGAGGGTCCTTCCCCATATCTGTGGCAAATTTTTGTTGGTCTTGGTGGTGCCCGAGGTCACCAACATGGTCAGCAAGAGATTTCCCATGAGCTTTCAGCTTTAGAGAGAGAAAAGTGAACAAGACATGATGGAGAGTATTTCAGGGGGACTCCTTCTGAGGGGGTACCGTTCCCCCTCTTTTGTTTTTAAAGCCAATTTTTCAGAGTTCTTGTAAAATCAGGGCAGAAGCGCCAACAGTTGCTCCTTCCACACTCAGAGAGTCATGAAGGCCTTATTTAAGGATATATAAATCTATATTAATAATCTTTTGTCAAAGGACTTTTATAGCTCCACTGACAATCAGACTATATGATATATTGATTAGAAATAGCTTTTTCTACTTTTTGTGAGATTACCTCTCTTTTGTCAATTAACTGTTGAGGTTGGACAGTCTTCTTAACAGTATAGATGTCTTTCAGATCTGATCCTG
>NW_021608370.1:0-4408 GCF_004785775.1 Grammomys surdaster | reverse complement strand
TATAGTTGTCAATATGTACTATATAGTTATCAATATGTACTATATAGACTAAGAGGCCTCCAAGATAACTATTTTCAAATCCCAGAACCTGTGCACATGTTTCTTTGCATGACAAATGGACTTGCAAAACCAGTCAAGTCCAGGATCTTGAAGAAAGGGTGGCTATCCTAGACTACACGGGTCAGCCCACTGCAGCCATGGGGTCCTTATGGAAGGGAACGAAATTGTCAGGGATATAGATGATGTTAGCGACAGAGGTCAGAGACATTACCAGGTGTTCTGCTGCTGGCTTGGAAGATGGAGAAAGAGGTAGTGAGCGAAGGGATGGTTTCGGCATGAAAGAAAGGCAAGGCAAGGCAGAGCCCCCAAAAGGGTTATGGATGGTGAACCACTTCACACTTCTCCAGACTACAACATAATAGAGCATGGTGGGGGTCAGTCATGTTATCCTGCGTTGTTGGGATTTTTGTTTTTGGTTTGTTTGTTTGTTTGTTTGTTTTTAATTTTGATTGGTTTAATTCTAGCCTGGACTCTGAGACACGATCTTGCTATGTGGCCCAGGTTGGCATTGAACTTTTAACGTTCCTGCCCTCTCTTTCTTGTACTGTTTTTAAAGCTACTGACTTCCTGGTGATGTGTTACAGCAGCACCAGGAAGAGAATCCACCGTGAGGGGGAGGCATATGCACGGAAGTGAAGCTCCACACAGATCCAATGATGGTGACTAACATGCTCATTCCTAAACGGAATGCTGTTTCTTTTGAATATCTCCTCCCTCTCTCTGTCTCTGTCTCTACTACCCCCTCAACTCCCCTCCCTACGTCCTGAATACCATCTTGTGGCCAGTCCCCAGGGGGAAGGAATGCCTCAGCATGGGCCCAAAGAGGCACCCCCTTCCCCCACACCTTACAGTACCTCCACTAAACATATTCCTTCTCTATATCTTTTTATAAAACACAACATGACTTCAGCCACGGTCCTCCAGATCAACAATGAATTTTGCATGCTGCTGCCAGAGACTCTTGGTGCCACAGGAGCTGCAAGGCTGTGATCCTCACAGGGATGTTCTTAAAGCACACACATCTGCATCTCTGACCGGCAGTGAAATAACAGACACAGAGAATTATGAAAATAGCCACCAACCGTACAGAAAACAGGGGTCACAAGACAGGAGCGAGAGCACTGCTTACCTGTGACACCCCAGGGAGTGTCTTGGCATGTGCCGCCCACACTGCATGGTGTGTTTGTTCCTTCCACTGTGGTTTTAACACACTGTGTGCTTAGGTCAGCCCTTGTTCCCTGCCATCTGAACACCCTGAAACTGCAGAGTGACACATTTGCTCACTCAAATTCCACACCGGTGCTCCAGGGCATGAAAAACAACGGTGATGGGAAGTGAGTCTCAGAGAAGGTGAATGAGAGACATGACTTGCCAGTGGATGGATGGATAGATGATAGATAGATAGATAGATAGATAGATAGATAGATAGATAGATGATAGATAGGTATAGATAGGTATAGATGAGATAGGTAGAACTAGGGATAGAGATAGACAAATGCAGATGATTAGAGATAAGAGATGCTATAGATGATATAGTTGTTGATGTAGAGATATAGATAATACAGAAATAGCGATAGAGATAATATATGGTATATGATATAGAGATAGATATATAAATAGAACAAGGATTCCATACAATGTTTCTTGATCATAATCATCCCCAGCCCCTCCCAGGTTCATCGGCAAACATCTCAATTCCAAGAACTTGGGGCTATTTCTCCCTTCGCTGCAGGTGGATTTAGGTATCTGTATAAGTAAATACATAGAACCATACTTTAAAACTCAAGTACAAAATTTAACAAACCAACTACAAGTTTTGAAGTAGCCAAGTATACTCCTGGTGGCTCTGCCACCAGCACTTGAAGGGAGGAACTGAAAGTCACGTTGACAATGTCTCTGTATGCACTCGTCTGGAAACAGCATGGCGGCGCCATCTGTTGGTGAGTTCGAGGGTACTGCTAGTTTCTTTCATGGTGGTGAGGTTTTCTTTCATCCCATGGTACTAGAAACTCACTTCCTTTTGAGAGATTACTGTAGTGTGGTTACAATTCAAAGATGGTGGTGAAAGCCAAGCAAGACTTAATGCAAGAAGACTGACATTTATACTTTATTCCCACGCTTCAGTATCTTACCAAATCATCGTGATTGGCTGTAATTCTTTATTTTAGAGACCTGTGTACTTCCTGTTACTTATTTCAGTAAACATATTTGTAAATCTATTCACGAAGATACTGCATGTTAAAACAAACACAAGAACTCTTTTAGACTCATTAGATATCACCAAGATGATTTATTTAGGTCAAAAGTTTAGTAATGAACAACAAAAAAAAAATAGAAGCAACTTAAAATACATTTCCCATTGAATTAAAAAGAAAGTCCTTCCTGTGTGCCTCATTCCCTAACAGCTCCACTCGGCTCCTGTCTAAGGCAAAGTTTCTTATAATAGTTTAAAATTGATGTTCTGAGCGTCTCCAGCTCCAGCCCAAATACACACTAAAACCAACAAGCCACAGATAGCCTCCAGGGTGTTAAATCTGCCATTTCCCATCACTAGGACCCTCCCCCTTCCCTTCTGCAGGCCAGCTCCCTCTGGCTGAACACATTTTATTTTTCCACAATTGCCATTTCGCTCTCCTGGTTGCCTCCCCACAAAGCCATCGATCTGGAGTCCATGTCCAGTGCCATTCCTATGCTTACTGGCTAGTGCTTGCTGATCACCCTCACGGGTCAATCCTTCAACATTTCCTTTCCTACATATACTCCCTTTAGCTAACCAAGAGCTTTCCCCAGGCAGTGTCTGGGAGTCTAGTTTATGCTTGGCCTTATCTGGCTTTTGCTGTAGGGAGTCATGTAAGGTTTGATTGTTTACTCAACGTGCCCTCTCCAGCACAGAAACCAAGACCTAGCATGTGAAATCACACAAGAATTATTGAATCGATAATCCAATATTTAGTAAGTAAATTTTGTGAGTGTGTGTATGTGTGTGAGTATATATGTGTGTATTCGTGGGTCTGAGTGTGTGTGTGTGTGTGTGTGTGTGGTGTGTGTGTGTGAGTGTGTATGTGTTATGCATACTGTTTGAATACTTATGTGTGAGTATCCAAGCTTATGAGCTGACTAACAGAGAGTGGCTGATGTCCTGCTCTGTCACACTCAGCCTTATTTGTTTGAGACAGGGTCTCTCAGCAAACCTGAAGCTAAGCTGGCCACCAACCAACCCCAGCAATCCTCCTGTCTCTACCTCACCTCTAACCCATAGACCTGGGGTTACATATGCACATGATCGTACCTAGCATGTGGACCCAGGATCTGAACTTAGGTCCTCAGGCTAATGCTGTTATCCACTGAGCCATCACTCCAGCCTCGTGTCTATCCACTAATCTGTTTTTTCATTTAGAGACAGTGTGTCATGTAATCTAGGATGGCCTTGAACTAGCTCTATAGCTGAAGGCAACCTTGATCTCCTGATCCTCTGGCCAACACTTCCAGAATGGTAGGACTACAGGCTTGTACCACCATGCCCAGCTAACGAAGGGCAAACCAGAGGAACTGAATGCCAAGCCTTGGCAGTTACATAAATGCTGGTCAGACATGGAGTCTGTCTGTAATTCCAGAGCTCAAGAGGAAGAAAAGAAATCCTCAGTCATACTGCCTAGCTAGACTATCCAGATCAGGAAGCTCTACGTTCAAGAGGCAGACTCTGTCTCAATATGCAAGGTGATGGGCAGTCAATACAAATGTGCCCGTGCCTCCCACACACACAGTATGTGTACATTCATGTGGTGCACACATGTGCATGTGAATGTGTATGCACGCACACACACACACACACACACACACACTTTAATGCTTCAAAGAGGGTGTTAAAAGAGGACCCAGAGTTAAACAAACACATAGGAGGCCATGTATAACAAGCAATTTAAAACATATCTGTTTCTGAGAGAATGTTCTACAGTACAAACAACAGAATTTTATTTTCGCTCATCTTGTTTAACCTAGCTAGATAAATATAGAAGAATCACTGAAAGAATTGCAGTGTAGAGAGAACTGAATGGTTAGGCTCCCCATCATCCAGGCCGACCTGCTTCCGTAGCCCTGGAAATAAGGCAGTTCCCCATCCGTGAACACCATCCTTGGTCTCCTTTTCACGTTCTTAGATGAATGTTCAAGTGAGTGGTGGTGGTGCACACCTTTAATCCCAGCACTCTGGAGGCAGAGGCAGGTGTCTGTCTGTGAGTTCAAGGCCAGTACATAGCAAGTTCTGGGACATCTAGGACCAATCACAGAAACCCTGACTAAAAAAAACAAAAACAAAAGAAGAGAAAAAGAAAGGGAAGGATAGGAAGGG
>NW_021608369.1:0-1661 GCF_004785775.1 Grammomys surdaster | reverse complement strand
CTTCTCCTGAATAAACTTTCCAAAGGGAAATGAGATTCAATGGAGCAGGGTTTGGTACCTGATGAGACAAAGATTAATTGTAACTGTGTAAGTTCTCCTGAGAGCCTGCATATGCTGACACTGATGAGTGTTTGGACTTGAGACCTCTAGAGAGTACAACAGGGCACACTGAGTCCTCTACTATTGCAGAGAAGGGACTCTGGCCTTGTGGTGGTACCTGGCATGGGGGAAACTTATACTTCCTGAGGAATAGCCTGAATATATGGCACCTGAGTGCTTTACCAGACCCCTTCTGACTCAGACAAGTCCCTGTGGACAGGTATGCTGAATGATGTCCTAAGCTCCTGGATGCACAGAGCCTAAAGGCAGCCCAAGGCAGCCCAAGACACAGAAACCAGCAGCTTCAATCAAGTCCTCTCAGCCAGCAGACACTAGGCAAGAACCTACATCTGTAGTTCAATTCTGAAGAAACCACCCGGCTTGCCAATTGACTTAAGGAGTTGACATAGAAGAAGCCAGCTGGCACAGGAACCACACAAGCAGTTCTTTTTTTTCTTTTTTTTTTCTGTTTTTTTTTGTTTTTGTTTTTTGTTTTTTTTTGTTGTTGTTGTTGTTTTTCGAGACAGGGTTTCTCTGTGTAGCCCTGGCTGTCCTGGAACTCACACTGTAGACCAGGGACCAGGCTGGCCTCGAACTCAGAAATCTGCCTGCCTCTGTCTCCCAAGTGCTGGGTTTAAAGGCGTGTGCCACCACCGCCGGCCCCACACAAGCAGTTCTTGGCAATAGCAGCATTATCACAAGTTGAGCTCAACATTACTATGTAAATCAAACCAATAAATGGGTGCTGTTAGTAAAAATTAGTGGGAAGAGCTTTCCAAGCCAAAGCTCAGTACTGGTCTCCTACTCTCTGTAGGGTCATATCTACTCCTTTATCAAGCAACCTTTACATGTCCGCTATATCAACACATTCTTTCACCTGTGCCTGCTTCAGGAAAATATTCTTCACGTGTCTCCTTTATCAAGATATCCTTTCACCTGTAAGCCCCAGCAAAACATCATTTGATATAGCTAACTTTCCAGAGAAAATGGAAGTTTCTACTTTACTAGGGAAGTAGATGGAGGGATATCTCAGAGTTGAAGGTCAGCCTTTTCTATATAGCAATTTTCTTTACAGACAGCGCTATACAAATAAACAGTCAAAAGAAAGGAAGAAAAAAAAGGAGAAAAACAAAAACCCAAAAAAGCCAAAATAAAAAATATACTTTTAAATGAAAAGCAATTATGAATCTTTAATTACAAGATTGTTCCAGCCTGCTGTGCATAAAAAATACTGCTTAGAAATAATCTTCAATTTAATTTTACTGTATACATCTGTATATATACATTTATTTATTCATTTATTTATTCAATCATCCATTCATTCATTAAATTACTGGAGTAATAGTCTCATTTATCAAACTTTAATTTTTGTTCTTACATTTAGTTATGTGTATGCATGTCTTTAATGAGAAATGTTAACATAGATCAACATTCCGAGAGGCCAAAGGAGTAGGATCTCTCTGGATCTGGAATTTTAGGTGTTGTGAGCTACCTGATATGGGTGCTGGGAATTTTATTTGGGTCCTTTGAAAGACGAGCCTGTGCTCTAAACATGTGTGTGT
>NW_021608368.1:0-1800 GCF_004785775.1 Grammomys surdaster | reverse complement strand
ACTGCTCCCTTTACTCTTCCAATCTTAGAATCTGTTGCAGAGGAGTGTCTGACCCTGGTGATTGGGATACTCTAGTGAGAGCAGTTCTTAGCGGTGGTGACCATCTTATTTGGAAATCAGAGTATCATGAGAATTGTAAAGAGTCAGCTAGGAGAAACATTCAAGCAGGTAATGGTTCGTCCTTTGATGCCTTAGTAGGAGAAGGGCAATTTGCTTCTAGTGATAACCAGATGCAATATGACCCAGGCTTATTCGCTCAAATTCAAAATGCGGCAATGAAGGCTTGGTGCAAACTCCTGGTAAAGGGAGACCCTGGTGCATCTTTGACCTCAGTTAGACAAGGGCCTGATGAACGATTTTCTGATTTTGTTCATCGATTAATGACAACAGCAGGGAGGATTTTTGGTAATGCAGAGGCAGGTGTAGATTATGTAAAACAGCTTGCATATGAAAATGCCAATTCTGCCTGCCAAGCAGCCATTAGACACTGTAGGAAAAAGACAGACCTTACTGGGTATATCAGACTGTTCTGATATAGGGCCCTCCTACCAACAGGGCTTAGCTATGGCAGCCGCCATGCAAGGACAATCAGTAAGAGATTTTTTGGCAAGTAGAGACAAAAAGGCCTGTTTTAAATGTGGCAAGCCTGGACACTTTGCAAAATATTGCAAAGCAGAAAATGAGTTAACCCAAGGACAGCCCAGAAAACAGCCTGGGCTATGCCCACGGTGCAAATTTGGAAGGGATTGTGCTAGTGAATGTAGGTCCAAGACAGATGCACAAGGAAACACCCTTTCGCATAATCAGGGAAATGGGAACAGGGGCCAGCCCCAGGCCCCGAACCAATACAAGCCAAAGCAGGCTTATGGGGCAGTCAGTTTCATACCAGCAAACAACAACCCCTTTCAGAACTTAGTCGAGCAACACCAGGAAGTGCAGGAAGGACTGGACCTCAGTTCTGCCACCCACACAGTATTAACCCCAGAAATGGGACCTCAGGCCTTACCCACTGGAGTGTTTGGACCACTCTATCCAAATGTGTTTGGCCTGATAGTGGGAAGAAGCAGTGCTACTATGGAGGGACTACAAATTTTTCCTGGAGTTATAGACAATGATTATCAAGGTGAGATTAAGGTAATGGCCAAGGCAATACAGAATATAGTCACCATTCCTACAGGAAGGAAAGTAGCTCAACTATTGTTACTTCCATTGATTCCTACTAATCACAAATCTTTGGATTCTGAAGGAAAATCTGCTGCAGATAGATTCTGGCATCCTAATACTAAAAATAATTTTGCAACAGTCCTCTGGAAAGACCCATTAACTGGAACCTGGATGGGCCAGATCCAGTGCTTATCTGGGGAAGAGGTTCTGTCTGCATATATTCCCAAACGGCAGATGCCAGAGAGACTGATCAAACAAATAGACAATAATAACCAATCCAGGGAGGAGAAACCCCCTGAGAAGCGTATTTTTTCTTTGCAGGAAACATGAAGATGCTTCACTGGAGCAGATCAACCAGTATACCTGACTTGGGAAGTTCTCAGTGTGGAAGAAGACATCAACACCTGCGCCTCCAGGGTGGCTCTTCTCAGTTCGGAAGAAGATATCAACACCCACGCCTCCAGGGTGGCTCTATTAGACTCTTGGTTCCCTGATTTATGATTTAGTGGTACATTGTTTAAACCCAAGAGAGAATCCATTACCATAGTTACTATAGTTGTGTTTTAGGTTTGAGATTGATTAGGACAGGAATAAGGATTTTCTTACTTGTTTTGTTAAGATCAAAGCTATGATCAG
>NW_021608367.1:0-21627 GCF_004785775.1 Grammomys surdaster | reverse complement strand
GTCCTGGCTTCTGGCATCTCCCCCTTCTCTGTTTAGTTAGAGAAGGCTTCTTATGTTCAATCCCAACTATGTGAGTTTTGAATTTGGATGTCTAATTATGGGGGGTCTTAGACAAGTTCACAACCCCAAAACACTGATGTGAGACACGTCACATCGATGGTCGAAGGCTTTAGGCTGTCGACGATGGGCAACGTCAAGGGACTCTGATGTGGGTGAAAGGAGGGTGAGAGCCCTGTCTTAGGCCATGTAGGCTGCACCCACTCCCAGCACCACACACTCCTTTTCGGCTGCATTGGGTGGGCCCCTGGGAAGTGGACCTACAATAATCCCGTCATTGGGCTAACTCACAGCCATCCTAGTCTCTTGTAAATGTTCAAGTTACCAACCATTTGTCAGTTTGGGTGTAATATTTTCATAAAGGAAGGCTCCCCAATGTTAGCGGCCATATCAAGGGTGGCCTTGGTTTAGGAAAAAGCCAATTTTTGTTGTGGTGATCAAGAGGCCAAGCTCTCTAGCGAGAGAAATGAGGGCAAAGCCAGGCATACCAGGAACCCTTCTGGAGGGCGTGGAAGTCTAGGGGTCGACCGTAGGGGGAGGCAGGGGAGCTGACAGCTGTGTCAGTCTCCTGCGGAGTCACTTCTGGATCCTCTGCAATTTTCAGCTGATGGTAATGAACTTCAACTGCCTTCTTGATGGCAGCATCAACCTGGTTCCATGGACGACAGGTCACGGGCGACGATCTCTGTCTTGCTCAATCTTGATGTTGTGCGCACATCCTCTCAATGAGGGTCCTTCCGGATGGGTCCGTGCCTCGAGCCCCACCCACGTCTGGGTGCCACTTGGCCCGACTGGCGGGTCCTGGTTATTCGTGGGGGCGAGGAGGACTGCAACCTGCTATTCTTCAGAAGATATGGTACACTGCTTGAGTTATGGTCTCCCTGCTATTCTTCAGATGATATGGTACACTGCTTTGAGTCTATCTGCAGTTGCCAAGCAGGATCTTGCAGTTGCCCAGCTTCAGGGGACCTTGTGCAGGTGGGAAAAGGTAGGGGGTGAGGGTAAGGGCGAGGCTCCTGGCTTCTGGTCCATCTGGGTTAGAACTTCTAATAGCAGGCATCACGGGTGATTCAATTTTACCTGGAAAGAAAAAAGAAGGGGATTCTCAGGGAGATTTCTCTTCCCTGGATGTAAATTGTTATTCATCGTATTTATGATTGGGCCTGGCTTTGTGAGGGTATCTATTTTTTCCATTAATATTTGTGGTAGCCGGTTAGCTGTGCCTTCTGTGGTATTGGGCAGGCATATCAGTCCTCGGGTCCATAAGGGAACTGGGACTGGGGCATTCCCTTTATGGGTATGAGGGTCCTTCCCCATATCTGTGGCAAAGTTTTGTTGGTCTTGGTGGTGCCCGAGGTCACCAACATGGTCAGCAAGAGATTTGCCATGAGCTTTCAGCTTTAGAGAGAGAAAAGTGAACAAGGCATGATGGAGAGTATTTCAGGGGGACTCCTTCTGAGGGGGTACCGTTCCCCCTCTTTTGTTTTTAAAGCCAATTTTTCAGAGTTCTTGTAAAATCAGGGCAGAAGTGCCAACAGTTGCTCCTTCCACACTCAGAGAGTCATGAAGGCCTTATTTAAGGATATATAAATCTATGTTAATAATCTTTTGTCAAAGGACTTTTATAGCTCCACTGACAATCAGACTATATGATATATCGATTAGAAATAGCTTTTTCTACTTTTTGTTAGATTACCTCTCTTTTGTCAATTAACTGTTGAGGAAGTTAGGGTTTACCTCTCTCTTGAGAATATTGAACAGAGATTTAAATTCTTTTGTGGAGAGCTTAAAATAGTATCTTAGCCAATTTGCATCTCCTAGAAACTTTTGAAATTAATTTAAAATAAATAGACTCCCTTTTTTTTTAAATCCTTTATCTGTGTGGGGTTTTTATTGGGTATTATACGTATTTACCTTTCAATGTTGTCTCCTTTCTCATTCTCCCCCCAAATCCCTTATCCCCTACCCCTTCCTCCTAATTTTTGTGATGGTGTGCTCCAAACATCCTCCCAGTCCCATCTCCCTGCTCTCGAATTCCAACACAGTAGGGGATCCAAACTTTTGGGGACCTTGGCCCTCCACTTTCACTGGAGTCTAACAAGGTCACCCTCGATTCCCTATACAGGTGCTTGAGTCCCTCCCTTTGTGCTCTCTGGTTGGTGGTTTAGACTTTGGGAGTTCTGGTTGAAACTTTTGATGCTCCTTCTAAAAAGGACCAACGCATTCATACTTTGGTCTTCCTTCTTCTATGTGAGTTTTATGTGGTCTATATGAAGATTCTTAGAAATTGTGAGCTTTTGGGCTAATATCCACTTATCAGTGAGTGCATACCATGTATGTTCCTTTGAGATTGGGTCATCTCACTCAAGATGATATTTTCCAGCTCCATCCATTTGCCTAGGAATTTTGTGAACTGATTGTTTTTAATAGCTGAGTAGTACTCCATTGTATAAATGTACCACATTTTCTGCATCCATTCTTCTGTTGAAGGGCATCTGGGTTCTTTCCAACTTCTGGCTATTATAAATAAGGCTGCTATGAACATGGTGGAGCATGTGTCCCTGTTGTATGTTGAAACTTCTTTTGGGTATATGCCCAGGAGTGGTATAGCTGGGTCCCTAGGTAACGCTATGTTCAATTTTCTGAGATACCGCCAGACTGCCTTCCATAGTGGTTGTACCAGTTTACAATCCCACCAACAGTGGAGGAGTGTTCCTCTTTCTCCACATCCTCGCCAACATGTACTGTCACCTGTGTTTTTGATCTTAGCCATTCTGACTGGTGTGAGGTGGAATCTCAGTGTTGTTTTCATTTGCATTTCCCTGATGACTAGGGATGCTGAACACTTCTTTAGGTGCTTCTCAACCATTCGAGCTTCCTCAGTTGAGAATTCTTTGTTCAGGTCTGTGCTCCATTTTTTAATAGGGTTCTTTGATTGTCTAGAGTCTAATTTCTTCAGTTCTTTGTATACCTTGGATATTAGCCCTTTATCAGATGTAGGGTTGGTGAATATCTTTTCCCAATCTGTTGGTTGCCGCTCTGTCCTATTGACTGTGTCCTTTGCTTTACAGAAGCTTTGCAGCTTTATGAGGTCCCATTTGTCAATTTTTGGTCTTAGAGCACAGGCCATTGGCGTTCTGTTCAGGAACTTTTTCCCTGTGCCTATGTATTCCAGGCTTTTTCCCAGTTTCTCTTCTATTAGTTTCAGTGTGGCTGGTTTTAGGTGGAGGTCCTTAATCCACTTGGAATTGAGCTTTGTACAAGGAGATAAGTATGGATCAATTTTCATTTTTCTACATGCTGACCACCAGTTGGACCAGCACCATTTGTTGAAAATGCTATCTTTTTTCCATTCGATGGTTTTAGCCCCTTTGTCAAAGATTAAGTTACCATAGGTATGGGGGTTCATTTCTGGGTCTTCTATTCTATTCCACTGATCCTCCTGCCTGTCTCTGTTCCAATACCATGCAGTTTTTATCACTATTGCTTTGTAGTACAGCTTGAAGTCGGGGATGGTGATTCCTCCAGAAGTTCTTTTATTGCTGAGAGTAGTTTTCGCAATCCTGGGTTTTTTGTCATTCCAAATAAATTTTAAGATTGCTCTTTCTATCTCTGAGAAGAATTGAGTGGGAATTCTGATGGGGATTGCATTAAATCTGTAGATGGCTTTTGGCAAAATAGCCATTTTTACTATATTAATCCTTCCAATCCATGAGCATGGGAGATCTTTCCATCTTCTGAGATCGGCTTCGATTTCTTTCTTCAGGGGAATGAAGTTCTTGTCATACAGGTCTTTTACTTGCTTGGTTAGGTTCACACCAAGGTATTTTATATTATCTGTGACTATTTTGAAGGGTGTCATTTCCATAATTTCTTTCTCAGCCAGTTTATCTTTTGAGTAGAGGAAGGCTACTGATTTGCTTGAGTTAATTTTATATCCAGCCACTTTGCTAAAGTTGTTTATCAGGTTTAGGAGTTCTCTGGTGGAAGTTTTGGGGTCACTTAAGTATACTATCATATCATCTGCAAATAGTGAGATTTTGACTTCTTCCTTTCCAATTTGTATCCCTTTGACCTCCTTGTGTTGCCTAATTGCTCTGGCTAGGACTTCCAATACTATATTAAATAAGTAGGGGGAGAGTGGGCAGCCTTGCCTAGTCCCTGATTTTAGTGGGATTGCTTCAAGTTTCTCTCCATTTAGTTTAATGCTGGCTACTGGTTTGCTGTAAATTGCTTTTACTATGTTTAGGTATGGACCTTGAATTCCTGACCTTTCCAAGACTTTTATCATGAAGGGGTGTTGAATTTTGTCAAATGCTTTCTCAGCATCTAGTGAGATGATCATGTGGTTTTTTTCTTTGAGTTTGTTTATATAATGGATTACATTGATGGATTTCCGAATATTGAACCAACCCTGCATTCCTGGGATGAAGCCAACTTGATCGTGATGGATAATTGTTTTGATGTGTTCTTGAATTCGGTTCGCTAGAATTTTATTGAGTAATTTTGCATCAATGTTCATAAGGGAGATTGGCCTGAAGTTCTCTTTCTTTGTTGGGTCTTTGTGTGGCTTAGGTATGAGTGTAATTGTGGCTTCAAAGAATGAGTTGGGTAGTGTACCTTCTGTTTCTATTTTGTGGAATAGTTTGAAAAGAATTGGGATTAGGTCTTCCTTGAAGGTCTGATAGAATTCTGCACTAAAACCGTCTGGTCCCGGGCTTTTCTTTGTAGGGAGACTTTTAACGACTGCTTCTATTTCTTTTGGGGTTATGGGACTGTTTAGATGGTTTATCTGGTCCTGATTTAACATTGGCAACTGGTATTTGTCTAGGAAATTGTCCATTTCATCCAAATTTTCCAATTTTGTTGAATATAGGCTTTTGTAGTAGGATCTGATGATTTTTTTAATTTCCTCAGTTTCTGTTGTTATGTCCCCCTTTTGAGTTCTGATTTTATTAATTTGGATACTGTCTCTCTGCCCTCTGATTAGTCTAGCTAAGGGTTTATCTATCTTGTTGATTTTCTCAAAGAACCAGCTCCTGGTTTTATTGATTCTTTGGATAGTTCTTTTTGTTTCAATTTGGTTGATTTCAGCCCTGAGTTTAATTATTTCCTGCCTTCTACTCCTCTTGGGTGTATTAGCTTCTTTTTGTTCTAGGTCTTTCAGGTGCTCTGTCAAGCTGTTAGTGTATGCTCCCTCCAGTTTCTTTTTGTAGGCACTTAGAGCTATGAATTTTCCTCTTAGCACTGCTTTCATTGTATCCCATACATTTTGGTATGATGTGTCATCATTTTCATTAAATTCTAAAAAGTTTTTAATTTCTTTCTTTATTTCTTCCCTTACCTGATTATCAAGGAGTAGGGTGTTGTTCAGTTTCCATGTAAATGTGGGCTTTCCATTCTCTTTGTCATTTTTGAAGACCAGCCTTAGACCATGGTGATCTGATAGGATGCAGGGAATTATTTCAATTTTCTTATATCTGTTGAGGCCTGTCTTGTGCCCAATTATATGGTCTATTTTGGAGAAGGTACCATGAGGTGCTGAGAAAAAGGTATATTCTTTTGCTTTAGGGTGAAATGTTCTATAGATATCTGTTAAGTCCATTTGGTTCATAACTTCTGTTAGTTTTACTGTATCTCTATTTAGTTTCTGTTTCCATGATTTATCCATTGCTGAGAGTGGGGTGTTGAAGTCTCCCACTATTATTATGTGAGGTGCAATGTGTGTTTTGAGCTTTAGTAAGGTTTCTTTTATGAAATTCGATGCTCTTGTATTTGGTGCATAGATATTCAGAATTGAGAGTTCATGTTGGTTGACTTTTCCTTTGACAAGTATGAAATGCCCTTCCTTATCCTTTTTGATAGTTTTAAGTTGAAAGTTGATTTTATTCGATATTAGAATGGCTACTCCCGCTTGTTTCTTAGTGCCATTTGCTTGAAAAATTGTTTTCCAACCTTTTACTCTAAGGTAGTGTCTGTCTTTGTCACTGAGGTGGGTTTCCTGTAAGCAGCAAAAAGCTGGGTCCTGTTTGCGTATCCAGTCCATTAGCCTATGCCTTTTTATTGGGGAATTGAGTCCATTGATGTTAAGAGATATTAAGGAGAGGGTGTTCTTGCTTCCTGTCATTTTTGCTAATAGTGGAGACATCGTTTGTGTGGTTATCTTCTTTTGGGTTTGATGGAAAAGGATTATTTTCTTGCTCTTTCTGGGGTATGATTGCCCTCCTTGTATTGGAGCTTTCCTGCTATTATCCTTTGTAAAGCTGGATTTGTGGGAAGATACTGTGTAAATTCAATTTTGTCATGGAATATCTTAGTTTCTCCGTCTATGGTAATTGAGAGTTTTGCTGGGTAAAGTAGCTTGGGCTGGCATTTATGTTCTCTTAGGGTTTGTATGATATTTGTCCAGGATCTTCTGGCTTTTATAGTATCTGGTGAGAAGTCAGGTGTAATTCTGATAGGTTTGCCTTTATATGTTATTTGGCCTTTTTCCCTTACTGCTTTTAAAATTCTGTCTTTGTTTTGTACATTTTGAGTCTTGATTATTATGTGACGGGAGGTATTTCTTTTTTGATCTAGTCTGTTTGGCGTTCTGTAGGCTTCTTGTGTGATTATGGGCATCTCATTCCTTAGGTTAGGGAAGTTTTCCTCAATAATTTTGTTGAAGATATTTACTGGCCCTTTAAGTTGGGAATCTTCACTCTCATCTATACCTATTATCCTTAGGTTTGGTCTTCTCATTGCGTCCTGGATTTCCTGGATATTTTGAGATAGCAACTTTTTGCATTTTGCATTTTCTTTGATAGTTGTGTCAATATTTTCTAAGGTATCTTCTGCACCTGAGATTCTTTCTTCTATCTCTTGTATTCTGTTGGTGATGCTTGTGTCTATGACTCCTGATTTCTTTTTTAGGTTTTCTATCTCCAGGATAGTCTCCCTTTGTGATTTCTTTATTGTTTCCACTTCCATTTTTATGTCCTGGATGGTTTTGTTCAATTCCTTCATCTGTTTGTTTGTGTTTTCTTGTAATTCTTTAAAGGATTTTTGTGTTTCTTTAAGGACTTCATCCTGTTTTCCTGTGTTCTCCTCAAGTTTTTTGATAGTGTTATTTACTTCCTTCTTGTAGTCCTCTAGCATCATCATTAGAAATGATTTTAGATCTGGTTCTTGTTTTCCTGGTGATATGGGGAGTTCAGGACTTTCTAATGTGGGAGAACTAGGTTCTGATAATGGCAAGTACCTTGGGTTGCTGGTGCTTGTGTTCTTGCGCTTGCCTTTCGCCATCTGGATCACCTTTGTGCTATCAGAGCTGTCTCTGACTGGGGCCTGTCTTTCCTATTATCTAGGTTGTGTCAGAACTGTTTGGGATGGGTTTTGCTGCTTGAGTTAGAGATGAGGCCCAAGATGTGCTCGGTGCTCAGGTGGAAACCGGAAGGGGCCGGGGCTCCGGGTCAGGAGCGGATTTCTGGATCCCAATGAGTCCCAGTGGGTCCCAGTGGGTCCCAGTTGCTCCCTGATTGGGGGCGAGCACTGCCACCTCCTAGCCTAAGAAACTGCTTGAGCTAGCTTGAGCCACGGAGAGCCCGGCTCCCTCTAGGTTCTGTGAGATTGGGTGCAGAGCTGACTCCCGGGATCTGCTCTGGCACAGACCGGAAGGAACCCACGCTCCGGGCCCTGGAGTGAACTCCTGGGTCCCAGTGGGTCCTAGCCACTCCCTGTTCGGGGGCAAGCACTGCCACCTCCTAGCCCAAGACCCTGCTTGGCACAGAGGTCCTGCGAGCCCCGCTTCCTCTGGAGTCTGGGAGATTGGGTGCAGAGCTGCCTCCCGGGATCCGCGAGTGCTCAGGCCCAGATCGGATGGAGCCCGCTCCAGGCCAGGAGCGAATTCCTGGGTCCCAGTGGGTCCCTGTTGCTCCCTGTTTGGGGTGAGTGCTGCTTTTTCCTTACCTGGGATGCTGCGTGAGTTCAAGCTCCTGGGAGTCCCTGTTTTTCTTGGTTTTCTGCGGTTGGGTACGGAGCTGCTGCCTGCGACCTGCTCTAGGCTCGGTCCCAAACCGGAAGTGTCAGGATGCGTCTTTCTAATGTGGATCCATTTATTGTTTTTCTGCCATTGTTCCAGGTGGTGAAACTATACCTGTAAAGCAGGGGTTATCATCAAAGCAAGAAGTCTTAAAGGAATCAGAGTGCTGGGGACATTAGACTCCAAAGCAATGCTTCTCTGGATTCTAGAACAGAGAAACGTGTAAACATAAGAGGATGCAAAGGCAGCATCAGCCTGCTGGAGAGAGATGACGATACAGGTATAATGAGTGTGGGAACTCTACTCAGAGCTCAATCCTCATCCAACACCAGACAAGCCACACTGAGAAGCCACTTGACTGTGAGGAATGTGGGAAAGCCTTCAACCAGAAATCTGGCTTGAATGAACATCAGCAGAGCCACATTGGGGAGAAACCTTATCAATGTACGAAGTGTGAGAAAGCCTTCAGTGCCTGCAGTGACCTCATTAGACATGGAAGAATCCACACTGGGGTAAAACCATATGAATATAAATCACATGATAAGCCTTTCTGCCTTTGCTCACACCTTGTGCAGCATCAGTGAATACACACCAGAGAGAAGCACTATCAGTGTAATGAGTGTGGCAAAGCCTTTATTCAGAATGCAGGGCTTTGCCAGCATATTCTTATCCACACTGGTGGGAAACCTTACCAGTGTAGTCAGTACAATAAAAGCTTCAGTAGCCAGACACTCCTTATTTTTATTTTTTATTTTTATTTTTTTGGTTTTCCAAGACAGAGTTTCTCTGTATAGGCCTGGCTGTCCTGGAACTCACTCTGTAGACCAGGCTAGCCTCAAACTCAGAAATCCGCCTGCCTCTGCCTCTGCCTCTGCCTCTGCCTCCCAAGTGCTGGGATTAAAGGCGTGCACCACCACTGCCTAGCTAGACACTCCTTATGAATCACCCAAGAAGCCATACTAGAGAGAGACCTTGTAAGTGTGATAAACATGGGAAAGCCTTCAGTCAGCACTGAATTTTTAGAACACATACAGTTGCTGAATTGGATTAATTCCGTGGACTTTTAGTCTTTGGATGTGAGGGGGTTCAGTTAAAAAAAAGAAAAAAAGAAAAAAAAAACTGCCAATGTTACTGCTCCATGATATGGTTAAGATTTTTACTGTAGATGTATGTGTCTGTCTGTCTGTCTGTCTGTGTGAGTGTGTGTGTGTATGTGTATGTGTGTGTGTGTATCCGTGTGTGTGTGTGTATGTGTGAGAGAGAGAGAGAGAGAGAGAGAGAGAGAGAGAGAGAGAGAGAGAGATAAATAGCCAGAGGCAGAGACATCTGCAAGAATCCAGAGCAGAGAAAGAACTAGACTGAACACAGCCAGCAGACTGGACATGGCCAGGGCTATCTGTGAGAGAAGGGAGAGTAACCAGAGAGAGAAAACAGAGAGAGCATAAGGATGTATTATTATTGAAAGTGTGAGTTGCTCAGAGAGGATAAGCCTGTGAGCTCCGTGGGGTTAGGGTAGAGGAGGAGGTGAGAAGGGCAGGATTCTAGCCTGGACTTTGAAATGAGTAACAGCTACTACTGAGGGCACCTGGAGGCCAGCATGGGCTTTGATATGCTGATAGGCTCCACAGGTAGCCCTATGCCCTTCTGCCAGAGATAAAGGAAATGATTCCTTTTGGCAAGTGGGAACTGGTTTCACAAGTTCCCGTGGAATAATGGCATTTATCTAATTTTCTGAACTCCTGTAGTGCAGTTTATGCTCATTTCTGAATATTTCATATGACTTGACAGTCCTCTTAATGGGGGCATCTTGGAAAATAAGATTTTCAAGTGGTCTATTCTGTTCTAATTTTTCCATTAGTTAATTTACTTATTCACTTTACATCCTGATCACAGCCTCACCCCACTCCCATTTCACCCCTCCTACATCCCCCTCACCCCCTACATCCCGTGAGAAGGGAGAGGCCCATGCCCACGCCTGTCAGGGCTTGGTTCTTACCAATTTTTGTTGTTGTTTTTGTTGCTTGTTTGCTTTGGAAAGAATTGTTTTCAAAGAACCAGATATCTGTGTCCTTTGAATCTTCTGTCTCTGGATCTTCCATTCAGCTCTCTTAGTCTCAATTGTTTTGTTCATCTCTAAGTAATTTCCCTTAAAATAACCAAATCTTGAAATAAATTTGAATAGAAAAGCTGTTCTTAATTGATATTGAATATTGACCAACTATAAGTATTTGTGTGCACTTTGTATAGATTGAGTGAATTTAAAAAATAATATAAAGTTGAGTATTTTTCTGTAAGACACACCTGGACATAATGCTTTGGGGATAAGAATTACCCACTTCACAGGAAGTCGTTGCTGTGGACTCCCTTAACAATGTGATGAGTGCAGCCTGACAAATGGGGAGTTCAGGGATTTTGGAGGCAGCTGAAGCAAAAAGGGACCGAAGAGCTGGGAAAATGGAGATGTAGAGAATGGGAGATAACACAGGCGTGGCTTTTCCAGGGAACTTTCATTTCATACCCTTGAACCCAGAGATGTATATTTTAAGCATCTACATTATTTTTCAAGGATCAAAAGTGATTTAAAAAAAAAAACTCTAGAGAGATTTAGACAAAGTCAGCGTTAGTGTGGGATTCCATGCTGTGCATGTGGTGGGGGCCTATAGTCTCTGCACTCAGAAGGCTGTGCGTGGGGGCAGCAAGGCGGCTCAACCAGTAGAAGGCGCTTGCCACAGAGGTTGATGGAGAGTACTGACCCCACAACGTTGTTCTCTGACCTCAGGTGCATGCTGTAGTGTACACGCTCATACATATACATTGTGCACATACACACTGATCATTTTAATATTTTTTCAGTGGGAAAAAAACCGGAAATTTGGAACTGATGAGATGTGTTTGCTTATTTTTAATATAAAGAATTAAATCTTGGCTGAAGGTTTGATATTGTAAGATACATTTTCAAAAGATTTTTAAGTTTTAATTATTGAGGCGTATACATGTGTGCCTAAGTGGATGTGCACCATGTACATGTAAGTGGCTTCTGAAGCCAGAAGAGGGAATCAGACCCCCTGGCACTGAAGTTAGAGGTGATTGTGAGCCACCTAGCATGGGTTCTAAACTAAACCCAAGTGCTCTGCAAGAGCATTGAGCACTCCTCAATGCTGAGACACTTCCTCAGCCCCATCCTCAGTGGTTTTTTAAGAGTTGGTTGATAGTCTGAGTTTTTATTTATTAAACCTGTTATGCGTGTGAGTGTGAGTGAACATGTGAAGGTCAGAAGACAACTTTCAAATATAGATTATTATTAAAATGTCTCTAATATTAAAAGGACTGGAACTTTTGGCATTTGATGTTTGGAACTCCCAGCTGTGTTAATAACTTTGTGGCCACTAAAGACTGATAGCCTGCTGTGTATTCAGTCTTTTTAATCTGCCTTTAAGAAGACAAGGTAACAACTAACCCCACTTGCTTTGGGTTTTCCATGTTATCAACTTTTAGAACCTAAACTAATGTATAGCTTTACTCTTAAGATAGGTGCTTTTTCATGACTCTGACCCAGAAGACAATATATGTGTTTCTGTGTGTTTTATGATAACCAAGTTTTGAAAACAGAAAGGAAGATGAAAGCAGGTTTATAAAATAAATACTTGCTACAAATTCTGAAAACAAAAAACAAAACAAAAAACCATGGATATTACTAGATGGCAGTTGTGCTTGCTTCTCTGAGTGCTTCGTGGTTAACTGGAGTCAGTAAAGTACAATACTTTGTAAAACTCCATTAACAATTTCTATAAAGTATTTTTCATTCCTTCACCATATGACATTTTCTGATCTGTTCAATAAATACAGAGCAATGCCTTTTTGTTAGGGAGAGATCTAGAAGACAAGACCACATTCAGGTGGGCACAGATTCAGACTCATATAACAGATTACAGATAGGCCAGGATACACACATAGTCACAATATACAGATATGCTATAGAGAAGTGGAAGACATAGGGTGAGAAGTACAGAATTCAAATTTGTGCTTACTCTTGGTCAAACTTACTCCAAAAGGAAGTCTCAGTCTTTAATGAGTGGACATATGTTGGTGAGTCTGAATTTTTATCACTAATGTTAACTGACACACTGTGCTGCATCTTGTGAGGAATCTCTAGTTCATTTAATCTATGCATTTAGAAGTTGGTTCTCTCCTACCTTGTAGGATCTGAGGATTGAACTCGCGTCATCAGGCTCATGTAGCAAGTGTCTTTACCTAATAAACCATTTGTGTGTGTGTGTGTGTTTTAAAAGGACTTTATTTTATTTGTATGAGCATTTTGTCTAAAGTAGTTATGTGTATCACATCTGTACCTCCTGATTTTTCCTGATTCCAAGAGTCTTCTCAAGGTTACAGTAACTTCTTTTGAATCATCTTTGCCTCTCTCAGTATGGGGAACAGCTGACAAATTTCTTTTGTATTTCAGATGAAGAATCCAAAGCTGCCCTCATGGCCACTCCACTGTATACTAGGGACTGAACCTCGATTTGTACAGACGGTCTAGCACTATGCTTTATCTTCCACCGTCCCAAGGTTGAAAATGTAGAGACAGTGCAAGAAAATGAGCTTGCTATCTGAAATGATACAAAACTCCCTTCAGCAACTCCATGCAGACTTCAGACTCCTTTCAGAGTTTCAAGTGGGATGGAAATGGTCTGTTGACAAATGCACAATGGAAGAGTCTATCTGTGGTGAGTGTACAAAGACTATACAGTTGTCAGATCTCAAACCCACCTAAGGGTTGCACACCGGGAGAAAGTAGCACCATGCTGTATAACCACAGCCTCCAGCTGGACTGAGCACTTGGGTTGTGGTAGCATCTTGGTCAGCTGATACCTCAGAACCTGCCAGAGACGACTAATATCATGTACATACCATGAGCTGAAGACCTGGCCAGTCCTGATGGAGAAGAGGAAAGAGCAGAGTGGTCCAGCATTAATGGTGTAGCTGCAGAGCCAGCAGGCCGCTGCTGTTTCCACTCTCCTTGTTCTGAGTTTTTGCTTCACTACTGTGTCAGAAGTAAAGTGGGCCACACTCATGAGAAGACTGGAATGGCTTCATGAGGTGGGTTCAAACTTGTCTAACCAACATAGGGAGGAGAGAATATCTGAGTTCTAGAAGAGAGGCCAAACCTTTAACCAGAGTTCCAGCAATGTGTAAAACTAGAGGCCTGTTGGTGTAAGGAATCCAGCAGTCTCTCAGAGTACACTTTCTAGTTCGTAGCTTTGTGGACATCAGTTAAATGTAAGGTTAAGGACATCAGGAAAAGTAAAAACTGTCTTTCATCAGAACTCACTTGTGCCAGAAGTATTCAGATGATACAAAGCCTGCTGTGTCAGATGGATGCTGAATGTCACATGATAAATAACAGACCTGGAGATTACCTTGATACTGACTCCAGCCTGAACTTAGGAGACAAGGTCAAGTGATTTATACAGCACCATTACAAATTTAGTTAACCTGAGAACTTCAGTAAATATATCCCAGAGAACAATTTTATCATGTAGCTCAATTGGGCATTGTCTTTCTTCCAGACCCAGACTTCTGACCTCTGTGACATTGCATGTGGTCAAGAAGTCCCATGTAAGAAAATTACTTTCTACTACTTACATTGTATATTTAGAGTATCCTAGCCTGAGGTCCAAGTCTGGAGCTTACTTCAAAATATGTAAGCAGATATGCAAACTAGGAATCTAAATGATATAATCACTTGCTGATAATCAAAGAACTTTAAAGTTCCTGACTAGATCCCTATTTTTTTCTCATCATTTATTATCCTACTCTACATGATAGGGCTAGTAAGATGGCTTTCTAGGTAAAGGATTACTGCCAAGCCTGAAGACAGGAGTTTGATTCCTAGAACCCATATGGAGAGAACTTTTCCCCTGTACTTCACATAAACACACATACTCATAGCATGTATATGCACACACACATACTCACAAATAAATGTGATTAACAAAAAAGAAAACTTAAGTTGGCAGTTGAAAAAAAATACAGCTATTTATTTTGATAAGCTAAAAATTTTTGATTAAATTGCAAGGAAGTTCAAGTATCCTGAATAGTACATAGCAAGTAATTTCCTATGCCTGTGTGGCATAGGAGACATTCTTTGAAAGTTTGTTTTCTAGTAATGGACATACACTGAAAAACAGCCACTGTGAAAGGCGCTGTTCGAGCAGCACCATGTTCACGGTGTGGACAGAAATAGCGTGTGTTTAGTGCAGGGGCACAGCAAGGTAAACGCTGAGCATCCATCGGTACAGATCAGCAGGAACTTTTGGAAGTCCTTTCCTGAGGCCTCTTTCTGCAATGCCACTTGCATGGCATCACTTTAAAGTGAAGCCAGATGAGGCATGGTGGCCCGCATGTGTCATCTCAGCATTTAGGAGTCTGAGGAAGGATTCCCACAACTTCAAGGACAACTTGGGCTATTTTGTTTTTCTTTGTTTTGAATACTCTGACTGAAAAAGAGAGGGGAAATTAGGCAGGTGTTGGGGGAAAAATGAAGGGGGGAAGGAGAGGGGGGAGGGGAGGGAGAGGGAGAGGGAGAGGGATTGAGATTGCACAGTCTACTTCAGTAACAGGAATATAGTCTGAAGACCTTCTGTGGAATAAATGAATTTATTATTACACTTGCCCTTCCAGAGGGCTGCAGAGATGGGTCAGTGGTTAAGAGCACTAGCTACTTTCTTAGAGTACCTGGGTTCAACTCCCAGCACCCAAATGGTGGCTCACAGCCATCTGTAACTCCAGTTCCAGAGGATCCAGCATGTTCTTGTCTCTATGAGCACCAAGCACTCATATGGTATACAGACATATATAAAGCAAAAGACTTATACGTTTAAAATAATAATGACAAATTATAAAAAATTTCCTTTGTGGTAGTTTGAATGACAGTGACCTCTATAGGTTCATACACTTGAATATCTAGTCCCCAGCTGGAACCATTTGGGAAGAATTAGGTGTAGCCTTTTGGAAGAGTTGTGTCACTGAGGGCTGGCTTTGAAGTTTCAAAGCCCATAAAATTCCTAGTTGACACTTGTGCTTGTAGATCAAGTTTAAACACTCAGCTATGGCCCAGTGCCATTCCTGCCTGCCACACTCCCCATAATGATGGTCATGAACACTAACCCTCTGAAACCGTGACCCCTGATAAATACATTCTTTTATATACGTTGTCTCAGCAAATGAAACATAACTAAGACACCCTTCTACCACAGATACATACACAATGAAACAGATACTGAGAGAAAATTGTGTCTAAAACACAGAAATGATGTAGAATCCTTGTCTTTAGTCTAATTCACCCCTACAAGACTTCAGCACTATGGAGTCACAGTTCACTCGCTCCAAATGTCTCTCCTGGATGAATAACCACTGATGACCTTAGTCTAGACTCTAACTGCATTTCTAACCAGAGTCTGATCAGAATCAGAGATTTCCCAATACATCCCCCTCCTGGGATGCCTTACAAATCCACTCCAGAGAAGGACACCAAACACACACTGCATTTCCTGCACCGTGACTCCCAGGTTGACATTTTTCTGAGAAGCATAATATTGGTTTCATTAACAATCAAGTTGAATGTTTCATCATCAAAAAATAATTCAAAGAGTTACACCAGCTTCAACTTCTCCCTCTTGAGATTCAAAAGTCCACAATCCTGTGCTGACCATTGGGCTTAGTGTCTCTTTTAGTCCAGTTCTTCTCAGGGATGCTGGATGCCTTTAACTTCTTTCTCTCAGGCTGCACCTCAGGCTTGTTGTCTTCCTCTGACTCCGAATCATCAGAAAACGCAAGGCCATGGAGCAGCTCGATCACTTGAGATTTGTCTTTCTCCCTCCCTCTCTGAGTAATGTCTCCGAGGCATACTGCAAGGACACAATGTGCATCTTGGCCCAGGAGTCACCGGGTGGGTGGCAGCTCCTGACAGTGTTCAAATTGGAGACTGTCTTTTCATTGGGGGAAGTAGTACTACCAGGAATGTGGGGTGCACAATCTCTTGGAAAGAAAAAAAGAACATATGCTACAAACAAAACAAAACTCCTCAAATCTCTTTCTTCTACACGTGATAAATACAAAGTAGAACCGTTTTCAGGGGGGCTCTACTTCCTACTCTGTTTCCCTGGGAAAGGCTTGCTGCACTTGGCATTCTGACTTTTCCCCATCTTGCACTCATTCCTGAAGTGTAATCGCAGAGTTTGCTCTCTAGCACAGTCCCTCCCTCCCTCTGTCCTGCAGGAGCAGGATACAGATTTTCTACGCTGCTTTTGGTATGTGTTGGGCTGGGCAGGCCTCTGGGAGAAGCACGCTTTCATTCTGAGCCTAGGTGGCTCTGCATCTTAGCTCCTTATCAAGGCTAGCTTCTGTCAGAAGTTCTGCCCAGAGCTATCTGTCCCACGTGTGTCCCTGTCCTATCTAGGATGCGCTCTTGTGTCAATTGACCATTTACCAGGTCTTCCACAACGCTCAGGATTTCTGAGCAAGGAAGGACTGGGCACCATTTAGCTTTACATTCATCTGATGGATACATTTCTATGAGGAGAAACAAAGAAGAAACTCAAATTCATTGCAGTTGGACTAATTTGTGTGGGATCTAGAAGGAAGCAAGCTAACAGTCAGATGAGAAATATTATTTCATTATACAATTATGACACATTGAAGTTATTTATTATTATCATGTGAGTGTGCCATACTGCATGTGTGGAAGTCAAAGACAACTTAGCAAAGTCATTTTATCTCCACTTCCCTGTGGGTTCTGGAGACTGAACTCAGACCCTCGGGCTTCAGTGCTATACTCTCTACCTGCTACTGAGTCAGCTCCGCATCTCATTCCTTATTCTATGCTTTGCGGGAGGAAGCACATGGAGACTAGGTTAACGTGTGGCAGTCAAAAGACAACTTTTGGGAGTTGGTTCTCTCCTTTCATCATGGGACCCTGGGATGAAACTCAGACCTGATTGGCAAGTACTCTTACCTGCTGATCCATTTTGCTGGCTTTCTGATGTTAAGATTTTTATTGTAATTTTAAAATTATGTGTGTGTGTGTGTGTGTGTGTGTGTGTGTGATGTAGATGTGAGCTCAGGTACCAAAGGAAGCCAGATGTATCAGAACCCCTGGAGGTAGAGTTACAAGGAGTTGTAAGCTACCCAAAGTGGGTGCTGGGAACTGGACTTACACCCTTTGAAAGGGCAACAACAACAACTCTTAATTACTGATTCATCTTTCCAGCTCCTGTTGCTTTTTAAATAAAAAAAAAATTTTTTTGACACATAGCCTTATTCTGTAGCCCAGGTTGACCTGGCACTTATTCTGTAGCCTAGGCTGAGCTTGAAATAAAGGGAATTGTATTTTCATGTCCCAGCCTTCTGATTCCTGGGATTATAAGTATGAGCCACTATACCTGGCTCAATAATTACGATACTCTGAATTCTATCATGACACCGAAGCCTTTCAGTGCTGAGATCTAAACCCTTTAGTGCTGGGCACTAAGGCCCGTATGGTGAGGTCAGGCTCTGGGAGTAGGAAATGGAGAAGAGTAAGGTAAGGGAGAGGGAAGGTTAGGATGTGGGACTGGAAGAGGACCGTGGGGCTGCCAGAGGCCGGAGCTCAGAAATCATAGTAGGTCTGCTACGGCAGATTGTAGCTACCTCACAGTGTTTGCTACAAGAAACAATAAAGCACTTTTATTCTGATTGGTGCTATGAATCATGGTTTCAGGCATCTGATAGACATGTACCCAGCAAGCAAAATGGTAGACTCCCATGCTGCAGTTCTAACTTTGCTGAGTGAGTGGCCATATTCTGTCCTATAGTGGAACTTAGCTCTGTCTTCACTAGCTTAATTTAAAAAGTCACTCTTCTTCCTTTTAGCTTCAAGATACTTCTATTTTGGGAGTTGTGGTATAGCTTAGTGGTGGATTACAGAGTAAGGCCCTGGGTTTACTACAAGGAGGAAGAGGAGGAGAAGGAGGAGTAGGCAGAGGAAGACGGAAAAAAGAGAAAGATTTCTATATTATCTCAGAATTAGCTTCCTGTTTCCCTAAAATTAATAAATGTCAGCAGGGAGAATCGCCACACCCTGCCATGTGTGTGTGTGTGTGTGTGTGTGTGTGTGTGTATGTGTGTGTGCACACAAGCACATGTGTGGCTAATTATCTTGCCTTTCCTTCTGCTTGCCCCATACTCTCACCAAGTTGTTGAGAAGGTAATTGCTTCACTGGAAGACAACCATCTGCCTGGGATCTGATCCTTCCCTTTTAGCTTTAGGAGGATGTGTGTTGCATCCATGTATGCTCCCAACCAACTCTTAGGAAGCACTGTCCACCATAATTAAATTTTTCCATATCATATTTGCTTGTGATCCATCCCTGGGTAGGGATGTCTACCCTAGGTCCTCCCACAGCTCCGCAGATCCGTCTCAACTGTCATGGCGGTTTCACTCGTATCTAAAGTCTCTATCTGGGTTCTCCATTTTCACTTCCATAAAAATACAAGGGACAAGAGATCTGGCAGGACAGGACCAAGGAGGTGCTGGAGGCAACCGCGCTGCCTCGAGACTTTGTGGTTGTTCTGTACTGATGGGGCATCCTCACATGGGTCTTATGACCACAGCAGAGAGGTACCCAGTCTGCATTGCTCCAGGGAAGCGGGCTTTGGCTTACTGGTTTTCTGTTTCCATCCAGTGTCCTATGTCTGCAGGATCTGAACCACTCAGGACATACATATTTATCCGTTGGGTATTCCTGAGTTCGTCCCACCTTGTACCATTTCTTCAAAAGGGTCCAGCTCTAAATTAACAAAACCATCATTAGTTGCCACTCTTCTGTTAAAACAATACATTATTATCCCATAGGTTGCAATTAAATGAACAATTATTCCATAAATTCAGAAAAATAAAAGAAAGCAATCTCTCAGAGCATTGAATAAATGTTTCCAATGAAAACAAGTTAAAAATAGCAATATGTATATATCAGAATCGCATGTTTGCAATACTAGAAAATATAACACAGGGTCTGGGTGTGGTGATGCATGCCTTTAATCCCAGCACTCGGGAGGCTATGGAGGGTAGATCTCTGTGAGTTTGAGGCTGGGCTAGTTTATACAGTGAGTTCCAGGCCAGCCAAGGGCACATAGTGAGACCCTGTTTCAAATCAAACAAATTAAAAGAACACACCCACTCAGCTCCAAAAAGAAAAAAAAAATGTAGCACAGCATGGGAAGATAACAAAAAAGGCTAACTAAGGTACCAGAGCAGGTAGAAAGAGGTCCCAGCAGGACTGCACAATTAAGGGACATTAGACATGGACTGTAGTGCTCAGGAAAGAGAACTTCCTCTGGAGTGAAAGGATCAGGCAGAGGCACTCATGGGGCTTCTTTGAAGTATGAAAGGATTTCCGAAAGCATCATGCGATCTGGTACCTGGGTGGGAATGAAAAGGATGCAAAGCTGTCACCAAGGCAGTGAGTACCTAAGGACAGTAACGGTGGGTCACAGGGACAATTAAGAATAGGAGATGCTGGGGAATGGTGGCTCATGCCTTTAATCCCAGCTCTTGGGAGGCAGAAGCAGACAGATTTCTGAGTTCGAGGCCAGCCTGGTCTACAGAGTGAGTTCCAGAACAGCCAGGGCTACACAGAGAAACCCTGTCTCAAAAAAACCAAAACCAAAACCAAAACCAAAACCAAAACAAACAAACAAACAAAAACAGGAGACAACATGACTGGGAAGGGTGCAGAATGGCAAGGTCTATGATAGGTCTGCAGTAGAAGCCAGGATGAAGCTGCAATAACCTGTAGCGTGTGTGGCTCAGCCAAGGAGGTGTTGAGCATGGGAAGAGAAAAGCAGAAGTGGATCCAGCCAGAGTCTGTCCTTACTTATTACACTCGTGACCTCCTGCTGAGCTGAGTTTCCCACAAAGCCACCTCTGAACTAGATGGGACCACTCCTGTGAAGTAAAGGCCTGGGTTGTTCCTTCCCTGGTTTTCACCAGTAGCTAAAAGAAAAGGAAAAACTGGATGAAGAGCTAAAGGGGCTGTGGTGGTTTGATAAGAATGTCCCCCATAGACTCATAGGTGAATGTTTGATCATAAGAAAGTGGAACTACGTGAGGGATTAAACAGTGGTTCTCAACCTTCCTAAGGCTGTGGCCCTTTAATACAGTTCCTTGTGTTTTGGTGACCCCCAACAATGAAATTATTTTTTTAGTACTTCCTAACTATAACTTTGTTACTGTTATGCATCATAATGTAAATATTTTGGAGCTAGAGGATGTCAGAAGGATCATGACCCACAGGATGAGAACCAATAGATTAGGAGATGTGTCCTCGTTGGAGTACATGTAGCCTTGCTGGAGGAAGTCCAGATACAGAACTCTCAGCTACTTCTCCAGCACCGTATCTGCCTACTTGCCACTGTGCTCCCTACCATGATGACAATGAACTGACCTCTGAAACTGTAAGCAAGTCCCAATCAAATGCTTTCTTTTAGAAGAGTTGCTGTGGTAATGGTGTCTCTTCACAGCAACAGAACACTTAGACAGAAGTTGGTACCAGGGAGTGGGGTATTGCTATTGTAGGTCTAACCATGTTGATTGTTGATGGAATGTGGACTTTGGATTAAAAAAGCAGTTGAATGCTTTAAGGGGGTCTTAATGGGCCATAGTACTCAAAACATGGAAGACAGTAGTGCTAAGAGCAATTTAGGTTATGATGACCCAGCTCAAGAAGTTTCAGAGGAGAAGATACTAGTATGTGACTGATATTTCTTATGATTGTTTGGTGAAGAATATGGCTACTTTCTGCTCAGGTTCAAAAACAAACAAACAAACAAACAAACAAACACCAGCCTGAGGCATTGGCAGAGAGATTTCAAGACAGCCTAGTGTTGACTGTTGTGTGGTTATTAGCAGTCACTCTTTTGAAGATATGTAATGAAAAGGGGCAAACTGAGCAAGGAAAAATACAGAATGCATACTTTGAGGAGAAAAGGAAGATTAAAGGTGCTAACCCCAGTGCTCAAGGAGATAAAACATTTGAAGCCTGATCCTAACTGGAATAAAGGGAGTGGTGGCCTCAGGGCAAGACCCCACCCAGCTAAGCTTCCAACTTGCAAAAAGGAATTAAAGAAAAGCTGAGGCAGGAAAGCATCTACAGCAAAGATCTGGTGAATGTGGATTTGAACGAGGGGCCAAGTTGCAGCCCCAGCAAGCCCCAGGACGTGGTAGCTTCAGCCACATGGTTCTGCTTTTAGAGTCAAGGATACACAAAAAGGGTTAGGGAATCTTCCTCTGTGGCTAAGGAAAACTGTTGAGGCCAGATGTCTGTCAGGGGTGTCCCTGTACCGAGGCCCAGAAAGACCATTGCATGAAACTGTGAAGGTGAAAGCCTGGATTTCATTGGAGACCCGAAAATGTTGAAGATGCTAGAGCTGAGGGATACCTGTCAAGAAGAGCTGCAGAGTGGGTGTGGAACAAGCCCAAGAGAGGGGGAGGAGGGGGAGGGGGAGGGGGG
>NW_021608366.1:0-2053 GCF_004785775.1 Grammomys surdaster | reverse complement strand
GAAGCGGAGGCAGGCTGATTTCTGAGTTCGAGGCCAGCCTGGTCTACGTAGTGACTTCCAGGACCGGGGATACCCCGGGAAACACTGAGAAAAAAAAAAAAAAAAAAAAAAAGCAAACAAGCAAACACAAAAAAAGAGTTGCTGTGTTCATACTGTCTCTTCACAGTAATAGAACACTAAGTCACCATCTAAATTTTAGTCAGGTTTTACACTGTTCCTAAAGTCTCTGGCCTTTGTTCTGCCCAAGTGATTGACAGGCCTGTTTGTTTAGACCCTTATAGGAGGAGGTAATGGTATGCCTTTGTTCTTTATCAGAAAGCCTCCTGCTAAGCAGTCATCTCACAAGGTTTAGGGGATCCTAGAACCAAGTAAAGATAGTTAACAATTAATGATGTCACAGCTCCTCTCAGGACCAGCTCCCGTTCAGTCATCACAGCCCCGCTGCTCCAGTCCCTACCTTATAAGTTGTTGGTTGTGAGTGAGGAGCCCCAATGCCATCTGATCCTATTGATACCCAACCAGCTACCCATCAGTAATAGTTCAAAGAGCATGCCTTGACGTCATATAATCCGCAACTCTCCCAGACATCACCCCATTAGTCGTACCTCGTTGTTGTACATGATGACATTTGTTTAAAACCTTCAATGGCAGATAGGTTAGCCGCTTGTCATCTGGGGCAAAGTAGGAAACTTGAATCAATAACAGATAAGCTGCTGGACTTAAAAGGAAAGGAAAAACTCTGTGGAACTAAAAGTTTGAAGAATATGGACTCTGGGATGCTCCCTTGTGCTCCTGAGATACTGAACAGCCTCCGGAATACCTAGAACAGAATAACTGTTCAGAAAAGCCGGCTCATTACCAGGCTCTGGACAGAAGAAAATGAGGTAAAATTGAGCTGTAAGCTCTATGACTGGGTTATAAGACACAAAGTCACTAATATCTGATGACAACAGTGCCAGTCAACTGAAGTGATAACAGCAGTTAGAAACATAGACTTTTGTCTAAAATCAGAGATGAAACACTAGAGACAAAACTCCCAGAACTTACAGGAGAAATGTCAACAGTAACGGCAAGGGTCAATGTTCTGCTTCCGATGGTGGATAGAATACCTAGAAAGAAGACAGATAAGGAAGGAGAACCCTTGAACCTCACTATAAAGCAGCCAGACCTGTGATGGCTAATCTCAGTGGTCAACTTGGCTAATTATGTCTGTATTCAACTAAAACCTAAGCAGCTAGGCATGCCTGTGTGGGATTTTCTTCATTGGGTCATTTGAGGTAGGGAGACCCACCCTAAATCTGGGCCACACCTTCCAGTGGCAGCACATATAAAAAACCACAGAAGAGAGGGAAGAGTTTGCTTTTTGCTTGCTTGTCCTCACTCTCACTGGCAAGTTCATCTTTCCTGTTGCTGAGGCATTCTTTTGCTAGTATTAGAACCTACTTCTTCAGGATTCCAGAATAGACTGAAGACCAGCAGCTCTTGGGAATCCTGCAGGACTTCAGCACTTGATTGACATCCAGCCTTGTGAACTGAGCCACAATCTCTGAACCAGAGTCTTAGTCCAGAAACAGTCACTGTTGCACTAGTCAGACTATAGCCTGTAAATTACAATAACAAATCATCTTTCAATAGATAGATAGATAGATAGATAGATAGATAGATAGATAGATAGATATTTCTAACAGAAGACTCCATATAATTCTCTATAGAACTTTCTTTTCATGGTAGCCATTCTTCTCACATCCAGAATTCAAAACCATACCCGAAATGTCTTCATGGTAGGACATATTTACACCACAAAACAACTCTCAATGCACTTTTAACAGATAAAGCACACTAAGTATCTTCTCTGGCCCCATCAATAAGAAAAAAAAAGTCAAACATCTGGGAAATTGATGAATATGTGAAAATTATATAAAACACTGCTAAACCACAACATGTCATGAAAAACAGAAAATTAGAAAATACTTTGAGATGAATACATGAGATGAGTATCCATGGAACCAGAAAAGCTCACAAGTGGTGGAAGAAAGTTTTAGTCCCAGCACTC
>NW_021608365.1:0-1340 GCF_004785775.1 Grammomys surdaster | reverse complement strand
GTACATAGTAAATCAGAAATATATAAAGGTGAAATATCATTAGTCATTAGTCATAGATAACAGTAAGTCAGAAATAAATGAACATGAATAATCAACATTCAACATTCATGGATAGTAGTAAATCAGAAATAATCGACCTTGATTAATCAGTAGTCATCAGTTAGAGTTCAAGGGAAAGCAGAAATAAAGGTGAAATATCAATAGTCATCAGTCATAGGTAATAGTAAGTCAGAAATAACTGAACTTGAATAATCAATATTCACCATTCGTGGAAAATAGAAAATCAGAAAAAAATGAAATTGATTACTCAATAGTCATAAGTCTTAGTTATTTGTAAACAAGGAAAAAATAAAGCTGAAATATCATTACTCATCAGACATAGAAAACAGTAAGTCAGAAATAAATGAACATGAATAATCAATAATGACAATTCATCGATAATAGTAATTCAGAAATAAATGAACATGAACAACCAATAGTCATATTTCATAGTGAATAGGCAGTCAGAAAAATATAAAGCTGAAATATCAATAGGCATCAGTCATAGATAATAGTAATTCAGAAATAACTGAACTTGAATAATCAATATTCAGCATTCGTGGAAAATAGTAAATCAGAAACAAATGAAATTGATTAATCAATAGTCATTAGTCATAGTTAATTGTAAACACGAAAAAATAAAGCTGAATTTTCAAAGGTCATTAATCATAGAAAATAGTAAGTCAGAAATAAATGAACATGAATAATCAACAATCAGCATTCGTGGATATAGTTATTCAGAAAAAAACGAACTTGATTAATCAATAGTCATCAGTAAGAGTTCATAGTAAATCAGAAATATATAAAGTGAAGTATCATTAGTCATCAGTCATAGATAATAGTAAGTCAGAAATAAATTAACATGAATAATCAATAATCATGATTCGTGGATAATAGTAATTCAGAAATAAATGAACATGAACAACCAATAGTCATATATCATAGTTAATAGCGAATCAGAAATATATAAAGCTGAAATTTCAATAGTAATCAGTCATGGATAATAGTAAGTAAGAAATAAATGAACATGAATAATCATCATTCAGCATTCGTGGATATTAGTAAATCAGAAATAAATGAAATTTATTAATCAATAGTCATCAGTCATAGTTAACTGTAACCAAGAAAAAAATAAAGCTGAAATATCAAAAGTCATCAGTCATAGAAAATAGTAAGTCAGAAATAAAGAAACATGAATAATCAATAATAACAATTCATGGATAAAAGTAATTCAGAAATAAATGAACATGAACAACCAATAGTCATATGTCATAGTTAATAGGAAAGCAGAAATATATAAG
>NW_021608364.1:0-1879 GCF_004785775.1 Grammomys surdaster | reverse complement strand
GGGCGTGGAAGTCTAGGGGTCGACCGTAGGGGGAGGCAGGGGAGCTGGCAGCTGTGTCAGTCTCCTGCGGAGTCACTTCTGGATCTTCTTCAATTTTCAACTGATGGTAATGAACTTCAACCGTCTTCTCGATGGCAGAATCAACCTGGTTCTTAAATAAAGAGATTGACATAATTTGTTTTTAAATAAAGATGCTGACAGAATTGGTTACCACAGAATTGATTATTAAATAAAGATATTGACAGAATTGTTTATTAGATAAAAATATTGACAGAACTATTTATTAAATAAATATATAGGCAGAATTGATTATTAAAAAAGATATTGACAGAATTGTTTAGTAAATTAAGATATTGACGGACAGAATTGGTTATTATATACAGATATTGACAGAACTGGTTATTAAATAAAGGTATTGACAGATTTGCTTTTTAAATAAAGATATTGACAGAATTGGTTTTTAAATAAAGACATTGACAGAATGGCTTATTAAAGATATTGACAGAATTGGTTATTAAATAAAGAGGTTGACAGAATTGGTTTTTAAATGAAAATATTGACAGAATTTGTTATTAAATAAAGATTTTGACAGAATTTGTTTTTAAATAAAGATAATGACAGAATAGGTTATTAAATAAAGATATTGACTGACGTGGTTTTTAAATAAAGATATTGACAGAATTGGTTTTTACAGAATTGATTATTACATAAAGATATTGACAGAATTGGTTATTAAATAAAGATATTGACAGAATTGTTTTTAAAGTACACATATTGACAGAAATGGTTTTTAAATAAATATATTGACAGAATTTTAATTAAAATAAAGATATTGACAGAATTGGTTATTAAAAAATATTTTGCAGAATTGATTATTAAATAAAGATATTGACAGACAGAATTGGGTATTAAATAAAGATACTCACAGAATTGGTTAGTAAACAAAGATATTAACAGAATTGTTTATTAAATAATGATATTGACAGTATTGTTTATTAAATAAAGATATTGACAGAATTGGTCTTTAAATAAAACATTGACAGAATTGGTTTTTAAATAAAGATATTGACAGAATTGTTCATTAAATAAAGATATTGACAGAATTGTTTATTAAAAAAGATATTGACAGAATTGGTTATTAAATAAAGATATTGACAGGCAGAAGTGGTTACTATATACAGATATTGAAAGAACTGGTTACTAACTAAAGATATTGACAGAATTGGTTTCTAAATAAAGATATTGAGAGATTTAGTTTTTAAATAAAGATATTGACAAAATGATTTTGAAATAAAAATATTGACAGAAATGTTTATTAAATAATGATATTGACAGAATAGGTAATTAAATAAAGATATTGACAGAAATGGTTTTTAAATAAAGATATTGACATAACTGGTTATTAAAAAAGATACTCACAAAATTGGTTATTAAATAAAGATATTATCAGAATTTGTCTTTAAATAAAGATAATGACAGATTTGGTTATTACATAACTGATAATTAAATAAAGATATTGACACAATTGTTCATTAAATAAAGATATTGACAGAATTTGTCATTAAAGACAGATATTGACAGAATTGGTTTTTAAATAAAGATATTGACAGACAGAACTGGTTACTATATACAGATATTGAAAGAACTGTTTAAAACTAAAGATATTGTCAGAATTGGTTATTCAATAAAGATATTGTTGGAATGGCATATTAAAGATGTTGATAGAATTGTTTATTAAATAAAGATGTTGTCAGAATGGGTTTTTAAATAAAAATATGGACAGAATTTATTATTAAATAAAGATTTTGACAGAATTGGTTTTTAAATAAAGATATTGACAGAATTGTTTATTAAGTAAAATATAGACAGAATTGGTTTT
>NW_021608363.1:0-5742 GCF_004785775.1 Grammomys surdaster | reverse complement strand
TCTCTCTCTCTCTCTCTCTCTCTCTCTCTCTCTCTCTCTCTCTCTGTTTCTCTATCTTTGTCTATCTGTGTGTGTCACTGTGTTTCTCTGCCTGTTTCTCTCTATCTGTCTCTGAATGTCTTTAAACCAGTCTTTCTTGCCAGGAGATTTCAAGTCCTGCTTTTCAGAATTAATATTCAACTCACATATTTAAAATTTAAAAATAGCCTAAGCCAATTCATTATTAAGAATATCTATCTATCTATCTATCTATCTATCTCTATCTATCTATTTATCTATCTATCCATCTATCTAATCTATATCTATACCTATATCATTTATATCTATACCTATATCTATATATCTGTATCTATATTATACATTTATATCTATCATATCATATGTATCTATATCTATATTGTACAAAAACAACAGACTAAATGTAATTGGGCCTTTTGCTGTGGCATAAGAGAGATTTTGACCTCAATATCTCTCCAGGTAGCAGGGGTTCCTTCTAGTAATTAGATGCCATGAATATGATATTTCACTTTTACCTAAGTTTTTGTCTGTGGGGATCTGCAACTGCATACCTCAATTCAACAGTCTTAAAATACTAAGCATTTACAGAAAACAAAATAGACAATCTCCATCCAGGCATCTCTCAAGTTGATTATCTGCCTTCTGTAACAGAAGAAACTGCCAAGCCATTGCAACTCTGGTCTCTGCTATGCACTGTACTTCAGTCCACAAATGATATATTGGAATCTTCATTCTCTCTCGTATGTTGTAGTTATATTCATAGTTAAAGTATTTACAAACGCATTCACATTAAGACGACATCATTAAAAGTGTGTACTGGTTTTACTTTTGAAGGGAAGGAAAGAGAGTAAGAAACACAGAGCGACACTGAGTATTGCCTTTATAAGACAAAACACATTGAATGTTGCTGGCAAACTCAAGCTAACAAGGGACAAGAAAGAATTCTCCCTAGATCATGGTCTTGCAAGGGTTAAATTTTTGGATCTCATGAATGAAAAAGCACGCATTTTATTCTCTCACGTATTTGTTTTTAATACTATCCTCTTTGTGGCTTATTTTACTGCAGGTGTAGGTATTTAATGAAATCATGTCCATTCTTCATCAAAATGTTCTTCATCAAAATGTTCTCTCCTCAGTTTGAGTGACAGCATCAATATGCTTGCTGCAGTCAATGCCGGGGCATTATAGACTTCCATGTTTCTGTTGTTTATGTGTTAGTGTGATACAGGAAACACACTGAGCAAAGTCTATGCTCAGTGCATTGAATTCTGTTGCACCTTTGTAAAGATCAGTTGTCTATAATTCAGTGTTATAAATCCAAGGGTCTCTGCACTTTTCCCTTTAAAAATATCTTTTGAAACTAATCCTGCACTGCCTGACTTAATACATCTTTAGAAAGGCTTACCTCCCAAACCCAATTTTTATTTCATAAATATTCTGAACCATTTTAAGTTATATCAAAAATACTTCTATTTATTGATTGGAGTTAGTTTCTTGACTTTAGACATGGACTTTCTAATTGCTTATAGACTCACTAAATACACTTTGTGTATAAACTTGGAGTTTTGATATCTTTGCGGTCATTTATTTTGAAAAAAAAGGCAAAATTGAGTGTTCTAGTCAGTAAATATGAAAATATTTCCAATTATTTTTACTTTGTAAAGATTTCCACTTTTATAATTGTTTTATGCACATACATAGATGCATATATATGAAATATATAATATATATTGACTATCATACATAAAAGTTATACCAAAATATTTTATGTGATATAAGTGAAGATTATAATAAATAATATTTTAATTTCTAATATTTATTTTAGTATATATGAAAGCATTTGACAATGTATCTTGCAGGTGATTATTAGCTAAAAAGATTTTTGTTCTGTTTTGAGTTGGTAGACGATGAAGATTTTGGCTACGGAGACACTCATATCAGTTGACAATGACACTATTTTATCTTCTTCTTTTGCAATCTGTATTTCATGTAATCCTTTGCACTAGCCTTTTCTTTATAATCCTTTTGGACTGTATGTATGAATGGAATCGTAGGAATAGTATGAATAGAAGTTGTGTGAAAAGTTAACTTGATTTCTCTTTCAAAAAATTTTAATATTTTCAGGCAATAGGTTTTGATCTTACTCTTTTACCTTGGTCAATCCCTACTGATCCTCCTCCTCCTTATCCAACCAAAAATCATGTTGTTTCTCTTTCTTTCAAAAACAAACAAACAAACAAAACAAAATCAAACAAAAAAACACACACACACAAAATTCAAAGCTAACAACAACAACACAAAGCAAAAAATCAAGACAGACAATTTAAAACACATAAAAATTCAGAAAGTAAAAAATACTAAAACAAAACAAAAGTACACAAAACCCACAGAATCCATTTTGTGTTGGCTATTCCTCTTGGGGATGGAGCCTACCCTGGAGTATAGTTGATATACCTACTGACACTCAAATTCTCATCAACTGCAAGAAGAGGCTCACTTGATGAGGGCTGAGTGATGCTCTGGTGTATAAGTATAGCACTATGCTGTTAGGAGCCATTTTAGTGCATGTTCCACTAACACAATAATATCAGTAGATGTTACCTTGAGCCTTTGACCTATCTAGTCTTCAGGTTCTTAATCACTTGGGCAGTATCATTTACTGGTTTCATCTTATGAAGTATATTTGTGTCACTATTGTAACAATATGTAAAAATAGACAAATATATATTACCCTGCATATAACTTCACTCCAAAAGGATCTGGACCTCAACATAAGACCAGATCTCATGAATATGATAGAAAAGAAAATAGAGAATATAATTGGATTCCTTGCTTACTCTTGACCTTTACTTACAGTTGATAGTGGCCTTTCTGTATAAAAATATAGATTTTGTTACTCACATTATGAGGTGAAATGAATCAAATTGGCAGGAATTCTGCAAATAAAATGTGTTTTTCATATGAGGAAAAACAACCTACCACTTAATACATTCTATGTAATATGGCGTATTCTGATCACAGAATATAGCAACTAAAACCTGCAGAAATATATATTTGCAAGGACTGGAGGCAGGGCTCTCTCACATTCACATGTTCCCTATCCTGCAGAGTACCTTCAGTAGGCACAATAAGACCACATATGATCTCTGTTACCTTCCTTCACAACCTTTTAGTCTAGATCAAATAAAATATAAATCCCCTAATCTGACATGAAATATTAATATTCCAGATTTTCAAAGAAATTTCCTATGAAGAAAATATTAAACTTTTACTCAGTTAAGTATTCTTGAAAGAGAGTCTTTAGGATAAGTTGAGATTACTCAAACTCCAGACACTTGCTCACCTATGAAAAAGTAAATTAATTTGTATCAGTTTGCTATGGTGGAGCTTCCTGTTTCTTTATAATTATACAGGAAAATATAAGTATGTCATACATTTTATGTCTTCATTAATGTATGTTCCTTACTCTTTTTTTCTAGCTCCTCTCCCATAAAACACTTAGACCAGTGGTTCTCAATCTTCCTAACACTCTGACTCTCTAAGACCAGTTCCTCAAGTTGTGCTAACCCCCCAACCATAACAGTATTTTGTTGCTACTTTATAACTGTAATTTGATACTGTTCTGGATAGTAATGTAAATATATGATACACAGGATATTTGATATGTGACCCCCCAAAGAGGTCATGACAGGTTGAAAACTGCTGACTCACAAGAAAGCTAATATAATATCAACTGTGGCTTCTGTGGTGCCATGATTTATGATATTTAATCACAAAATTCTGCATCTAATCAAGTGAATTTTAAGCAGCCCAAACTTAGCCAGGAAATGTCCTATTTTTAGAATAAGCTTAAAGTGACAGATCCCCTGTGACTCTGGACACTGTCAGTGTGGAAATGCTTTTATTTGCTTCCAGGCTGAGCTTATCTAAAGAAAAGGCACTTACTAAAACTATTGTCTGAGTCACTTAAGATGTATTGCCCTTACTACCAAAGTTTTCTACATTTTCCACCTCAAATATGAATAAATAAGACCTATTTTCTTTCCCAGACTCTTTGATAATGTAAGAAAATCTAAGAGGGGAAAATCAATGAGGGAGTCCTATAATTCAATTTGATATTTAAATACTAATTCACAATATCTCTTCAAGAAGACCTAAAAACTTTTTTTTCATATTGTTAATTTCATAAAGGTATTCCATAATGAAAGTCTGGTGGAGATTAGAGGATGAATATTATATTTCATTTAAGTTTCTTTCCAGATAAACATCATATTACATGTTTATCAAAGAGAACTGATTTTCTCTTGAGTAGAACCAAGCAAAACAGATATTTAGGAATGAGCCTTTTTAAAGTCATAGATTTGTCGATTCTTCAATTTCTTTGAGAGGCAGAGGGGAGTTTTGCAATTTGCTAGCTAGGAAATAATTTATTGTCAACAGCTATGTCTCAAACAAGGAACCAGCACAAATGGCAGTGTGAGATGATACAGTAAAGATGGCCATGATCTCTAGGGATTTTTGTACTTTTGTTTGGTTATTCTTTGAAGGAGCACATGGGCGAGCTGATTACTCAAATATTGAATTAAATTATTGCCTTATATCAAACTATCATCAATAGACACTGGGTCTTCAGAGTATCCCTAAAACTTCCCATAAAATTTGACTTTCCTAAGATCACAAAAGAAAACATTATATGAAACTCCTTAACCCTATAGCTTCAGTAGTTGACAAGCGATAATTACTAACCAAGGAAAACTGAAAATGATAAAGACATTTAATGTAATTGGAACACAGTGCGGGCTTGTGGGGAGCAGATAAAGCTGTAAATAAATGTATCAAGAGTGGCAGAAGGCTTGAGTGAAGGGTTATTGTTTGACATGAGCTTGATATGTTAAGGACCAAGGCTTCAGACCCAATGAAACTACAGCAAAGCCTTCTCTATAAGAGTCATGCTTTGAAATGGCAAAGCCTTCTTCCACTCTGAATAAGAATATTGATGGCGTGTGTGGGTGTGAGTCTTTACAATTGTCTGAGTGTGTGCACAAACTAGCAACTGCAGCTTCCTCCTACTGGATGTTTATAGCCCACGAGAATTGAAAATGGCAGACCTCCTACTGAGACGAATGTACACTGCCCATGCAGCCCAGGTTTTATTGTAAATGTGTGTGTGTGTGTGTGTGTGTGTGTGTGTGTGTGTGTGTGTGTGTCTTTTCTTTAGTACATTTTCTTTATTAATTTCTTCATCATCCCAATGAGAGCATTCTCTTTCTCAGTTTCCTTCTTTGAGGAACTTTTTGTCTTGGAACACCACAGGTTCTTCTCTTGCAGAAATCTTTGCAAGGGAAGAGTCAGGTGGGTAAAAGGCAGATAGAAAGGCTAGTGAGGAATGCTGCTATCCAAGTACCTGATCAGCAGTCTGATCTTCATCTGTACTCACCTCCCGACCTCCAGTGTCTGACTCCACCTCCAGACCCCCAGGACCGTCCATGTCTGGGGATGTGCTGGTTACAAGTCCCTGCTGGGCTTACAGTTCCATTTGAGGACTGGAGCCCAGGTACTATGCTGAGAAGATTATTCACACAATGCCAGCTTGGATGACCTCTTCCAGAAAGGGCCTTCTGGTCCTCTCTTTTCCACTCTAGGACCCATCCCTACTCCCCCTGGACTGGAAAAAGAATCTAGGCACCAGGGATACTGTATGTGTGTGTGTGTGTGTGTGTGTGT
>NW_021608362.1:0-1919 GCF_004785775.1 Grammomys surdaster | reverse complement strand
TGAGGTGAGAGAGGACAGATCTAAGGAGCAAGAGAAAGAAAAGAGATGTGGAGAAGGCAGGGAAAGTCATTGAAGGTGTCCAACATTAGAAACCAAAAGCCTGAGGTCCCCTACCTGCACCTAAGTTCCCCTCCCACACAAATCCAACACAACTATTAAATAAAGCATGCCCACTCATGGATGTCCTTGAGGTTTGAAGTATAAATTAAAATTAATGAGTCCATCCCATTTGGACTCAGAAAAATGTGTGGGTGGCAGAGAGGGATTCCTGCAGCTGACAGCTGATGTGACAGCAATTTCATGAAAAGGAACAAGGGAACGTCCCTGCCTTCAGGGTTGACTGTGTCTGAAGGTGACTGAGTCCACCAGCCAGAAACACTGTATCCAACAAGAGCGGGATACAGACCCTCCTGGGAGGAAAAAGCCCTTTCTTCTGACAGCAGAAGGGAGAGAGCGATGACAGATGGATTGACCTGAATATTGGGTGGAGCCCAGCTCACCCACCAGTGAGTAGTGTGATCCCAGCAGAGCCACAGAAGCAAAGCCTTCAAGAAGTGGAGCTCTTGAACTGGCTCAACAGGGCAGTGGACCTTGCCACCAAGCCAGAGAGCCCGAGTTCAATCCCCAGGACCTACATGTTGGAAAGAGGGAATAGACTCCTTCAGGTTGTTCTGACTGCCACTATGTGCCATGGTGCCAGGCATGGACACACACAAACGCGCAGGAATGCACCTACAAATGCAACAAAGTCTTAACTCTGCCATTCCAATGACTCAAATGTTTTATGGCCCAGTGAAGTGACTTTGAAGAAATGCAAAAAGAATGTAAGCCCATGGATGGCACCATCCCCACTGCACCCCAGAGCAAAGTCATGAAGGAGGACAGAGGCAGGGAAGACCAGGCTCTAGCCAACGCCTGTCCTTTCCCTATTTCCTTCTGTTCCAGGACCCTCCTCCGGCTCCAGAGGGAGCTGTTTCCAGATCCCACCAGCAGCCCCAGGAGGAGCAAGGCCTTTCTTGCCTTCTCCTCCTGGGCAGATGGGATTTGCATACTGACATATTGTGAATCCAGTCACCCAGGTAACGGGCTCCAGTTAGCAACAGCGGAATGAAGGTCAGCCCAGTTCCTTCTAAAATTAGAAGGTAAAGCAGAGCTGATTTTTAACTGTTCAAGGTAGGATGCCCAGCTAGATGTGCAGACGCGATTCTTAGAATGAATTTTCAGACAGGAGACTCAGACTGGAGAAGCAAAACAAGCTGGGGGCATTACAACAGGAACAGAATGTGGGTTCAGATGTGTGGAATGTGACCTTGGGACTTTCCTGTTCATGTTACCCTGCACATTAGAGGTAACTCTGGTCTCCCCATCATTCAGGATCTGTTTGGTGCACACCAAGCAGTTTAGGGCACAAATCATGGCTTCTCAAACTGCCATGTTCCCCTTGTTTTCCTCTATCTCCAGGTTAACAACTATACTCAGTCCTCAAGATCTTACTCACTTTTGAGGGAGAGTGCAGGAGTCCAAGGAGTGAATGCTTTGGGGAAAGGGTGGAAGTGTCTCTCTCCCTTCCCCGAGAACCAGGGCCCATATGAGTTTCTTTCAACCACCGCTGTGCTAAGTAGGGTACCCCAAGATGGTAGAATAGTGTGACTTAGTTAATTCTGTGGAGAAACCTGGGGGTGGTAAGATACCAAAGAAGACAGGGGATGTATCCCATCAAGGTTCTACCCCTCCGCTCAAAAACAGTTTCTCCCCTCAGCTCACGCTGAACAGTTCTAGTCTTCCAGTGGTCTACCCTCTCGAGGGGGTCACACAGCAGATACTGTGCATTCAGATATTAAAGTATGATTCATAACAGTAGCCAGATTGCAGTTATGAAGTAGCAAAAAAAATGTTATTGGGGGGTGGGGGGATGTCAC
>NW_021608361.1:0-2554 GCF_004785775.1 Grammomys surdaster | reverse complement strand
GCTCAGTAGGGAGGAGAAATTCTAGGTGAGTGAGGAAAGAACATTAGCGCCAACGAGTTAGTATGTTCTCTAAAGACTGGCTGTAGGGGTGGAAAGATGGCTCAATGGTGAAGAGCACTTCCTGTTCTTAAAAGATGGTCTGGGTACCAGTGGTGGCTCACAACCATTCCTAACTGGTACACACATGGTCCATGTACACACATGCGGGCAAAATACTCAATACTCATAAATAAATAATAAACATAAGATCTTTGTAGAGAGAGGGGTAGGGGAGAGAGAGAGAGAGAGAGAGAGAGAGAGAGAGAGAGAGAGAGAGAGAGAGAGAGAGGCCAGAGGTGGTGGTACATGACTTGGGATGACTTGGGAGGGAGAGTTAGGCAGATCTCTGTGTGTTCCAGGCCTGGTCTACATACTGAGTTCTAGGACAGCCAGGACTTCATAGTCAGGCATAGTCAGGCCCTGTATTGTGAGACAGAGAGAAGGAGAAAGAGAGAGAGAGAGAGAATAAAGAAGGATGAGAAATGGGGACCCCCTCACACTTACTGATGCAGATAGAAAAACAGGAGACAGAGCCATAAAGCAGAATAGTAAACTCTTTCTTTTAGGATGAGCTCAAGGCACTGGAGGGGCGACAGCATGGATGGCTTTCTATACAGTTTCTACATGAAAACACACATGTGTTCTCAAACAGCCACAGTGGCTTTATTTTCTACCTCCAACCACCTAAGCCATACATCTTTACTCTCATACTTCTGTTGGAGTTTCAGAAGAATAAAAACCCACAACTGGCAACACCTTTGCACCTGATTTATGTGTTTTGCCCTTAAAAGTATACACTCTGGCCGGGCGGTGGTGGCGCACGCCTTTAGTCCCAACACTTGGGAGGCAGAGGCAGGCAGATTTCTGAGTTCGAGACCAGCCTGGTCTACAGAGTGAGTTCCAGGACAGCCAGGACTACACAGAGAAACCCTGTCTCGAAAACAAACAAACAAACAAACAAACAAAAAGTATACACTCTGATTTGTCAGCTAGTAGTCTGTCCATGGATGCGCATGTATGTTGGTAGAGGCAGGAAGCCCAGAGTAACACACATGTTCTGTGACTGATCAGAATACCCAGGGAAGTCTACAAGGGCTCTGCTCTTTGGTTACCTTCATTCCCTTGAGTGAGTCTCTTAGACCCCCCCCCAAAATTCTGCTCCAAAAAACTCCAGAACAATTCAGAATTTGAGAAATAGACTGGTAAGTTTCTCATCCTTTCAGTGAAACAAAGTTGAGCTACAGGAGTCAGCTACTTTCCACTAATGTTTGACTGAAACAAAGCCATAGCCTATAATTAAAACTCCTTGACTTTCCCGTTTCCATCTTGTGTTAGGCTTACTTATATATGGCTGTGTTATTAAAGATATTTATGGGGGCATCAGGAAGGTTCAGTTGGGTAAGGGTACTGAGAGGCCAAATCTTTCAAGTTCGGACTCCATTTTAGAGAACGTGACCTAAGTTTGAACTCAGTTAAATTAACAGGCTGGTACCTAGCATTAGTTTCCAAGTTGCCCCCCAACAAAACCTGAGCCTAACTCCAGTCTCTAAGCTAACCCCCAACAAAACCAGTGCCTCCAGGTTACACCCTCAACAAGACCAGCATCTCAAGGCTATTTCCTCAACAAACCTGCACCCCACCCCCCAGGTTACAAGTCCACCCCCTGCCTAACAACCACCAAAGCAGAGGGGAACAGAAGCTAAGTTTATGATATGACTCCCAGCACCAGCCAATTATGTTAAAGGCCACAGTTGCTTTCAAATTAGATGTTTGCACACTTACCCACTCCCTTGCTGTTTACCCCTTGCCCCAATAGATATTCAGTACCCCACCACCACCAAAACCATCCTGTGTGATGGTGGTGTGTTGGCAGGGCTAGCTCGAATAGAATAAAGACCCTGCTGTGAGTTGAACCAGATTGGCTCCTATCTGTTTTTTTGGGGGACCACTGACATTACCCTGGCACTACCAGTTCTTTGTTGCCAAGATTGAGTTTAATCCCTGGAACTCCAAAGATAGAAGGAGAGACCTGAGTCCCGAAGCTGTTCTCTGACCTCCACATAGGGCACAGATGCATATCTCACATATTCTCACTCTCTTTCTCAGTGGGACAAATATTAGAATAAAGAAATGATGTAAGTGGTGTGAATGTGTGTGTGTGTGTGTGATTGCCACAGATGGCTCTGTACACACTGGGACTATGTCTTTCTCATCTTCCCTACCATGGTTTTTTGTTGGAAACTGCCTTTATAACAAGAATTACAAGTCTACCATCTCTACCTTCCAAGGCTCTTACTTACTCCTCCATTATTTTATCATATGTAAGCTCTCATCTCAGCTGGGTCAGGGATGCATTATTACCCCCAGGTTGCAGAAGAGGAAACAGTGGTCAAACAATCATTAGTGACCATTGAGCCATCTTTCCACCCCTACAGCCAGTCTTTAGAGAACATACTAACTCGTTGGCTCTAATGTTCTTTCCTCACTCACCTAGAATTTCTCCTCCCTACTGAGC
>NW_021608360.1:0-1252 GCF_004785775.1 Grammomys surdaster | reverse complement strand
TTCTGGCAAGCAGTACCTCCACAGAGTCCCTGTGCCCAACTTTATGTCCCTAAATGCTTCTTGGAGGAGAGGCTGAACCCGAAGCTTGGTCAGGAGCGAGAAGGGAAACGGACTCTTTTGCTTCCTCCAATTGAAATGTTGAACTTGTGGTCTGAGTAAAGAATTCTGGATGGAGGCAGTGGCTAGTGAATGCGAAGCATGCATTTGGAAAGTCCTCGACAGATGCAGTGAGTTTGTGGTGACGCTTTGTACTTACCTGGCTCTTAATTGAGGGCTGGAAGGTACTAGCAGCAGCTGGTCCCACACTGTTCATCTCAGTGCTTGACTAGAAGGCCTGAAGCTTATGCCTGTTCCTCTTTGTCTGTGTGCCTTATACTCTGAGTCAGTAATGCTGAGTGAATTTCTTCTTAATCTGATTGTTCTCTCTCCAATGCTGTATCTCTCTCTTTCTCATTCTCTGATTCTGTTCCCTTTTCCTTTCCTTGTCTGTGCGCTTGTGTGTGTCCACATGTATATGGATGTGCAGACATATAGTAGGTATATATTTCCTTCCACTCTTTGGTAACTTGGGTTCTGTGTTTTGTCCTGTGGATTTACCTGTATAACAGTTTAAAGGTGAAGTGAGTCCTGAGGTCCAGGAGCCCCTACTGTAAACAGCACTGTTCATTGCCTGTGTGGTGCCATTTGTCTGTACATTTGTATCTCTTTGGCAGACTAGAAAACTGTGTTGATGTCTGGTCTCATCTCCAGAATTATGTGTAATGAATGTCTCTACACTATTAGTTTTCCAGGATTTAGAGTCCCTGTTTTGAAAGTAGGAAATATATAATCACAGGTTTCTGGTGGTCAAGGACCTGTGGTCTAGTCTCTTTAGAGGATAAGCTGCTAGACCTCTAGTTCAGGCCAGCTGAGTGAACACAGGGAGCCAGGGTACCCTCCATCTGGATGCCAAACTTCTGCTGTCCAGGATAACAAGTTTCCAAAGGTGGAGAAGATTCGAGTATGTAGAAGGAAGAAATTGGCCTTCCAGGATTGGGTTAGGACAGGACCTAGCCTGAGTTCATGTGTTACTAAAAGCCATGTTCATGGAGTTCTGTCTTCCTGGGGCCAGACCCTACTACAGGCCAAATCCACTGTATGAAAAATTGAAGTTAAAGGAGAAGATGTTCATGTCATTTCTGAACAAATTAGAGATGGAGAATATTGACTCCTGTGAGAACTTCCAGGAGCACAAGAAGGAGATTAACTTCTA
>NW_021608359.1:0-2385 GCF_004785775.1 Grammomys surdaster | reverse complement strand
TCTAGAAAGGGCAACTCAGACCACTCCTGACAGGAAGCTCAACATCCCCTTCCCAGGACTTACTCCACATTCCCCAAGACCACTTCCTTCGTCCTTCATTATTCTCAGATGAAAGGCCAGCTTCTTTCTGCCTCTCTCTAGTTTCTGTCATATCCATCTCTCCTCGTCCAAAAAGTCTCCTCCATCAGGCAAACATGTCTATGAGCATATGCTGTAGACACTGACTGAGAGAGCTCAGTGCACTTGTTGTCACTACAACACTGGTGACATCACAAGGGATGCCAAGAACTCTCCAGGATACAATGGAATGTCCAAAGAAGGGGCTGCTGATGTCATGGGGAACACCCTTTGCCTCCGTGCTAATTTTCTCCCTGTACATCTAAGAAGCTGAGGCATCCTTTCAAGAGTGATTCCTGTGTCACTGACATTGGGCACCTCCACTTTCCAAACCTATAGATTGATCTAGATTTGATTGAAAACACCTAAGTCATTTCTCTGTATTTAACTGAGGCTTTTTTCAAACCCTGCCTAGAAACGTCTCATCCTACCTCATGTCTTCATAATTCAGCAATATAAGCCATTAAGAACTCCTGAGAAATCATATCAGGAAGAATTGGAAGAGGAAAGGTCTCCTGTCTCATCATGTATAGGTGCTTGAAATCACATCCAGGATGAGCCTGCAGGGCAGGTAGCAATGTTAGTATCATTAGGGGGTGCACTCATGAAGCCTTGTGCTTAGCATTATAAATGTTACTCCAGGGGCCCTAAGAGAGAGAATTGAAGTCATCAGGTCCTGACAACAGTCTGGAGATCTCTTGACAGAGAAAACTCAAATATTGTAGCCACCAATGAAAAAGCCCTCAGGTTGTGTGTGGGGTTCTCCTCTCAGTGCTAAAGTCACCAAAGCAGGATTCCTCACAGGCCTCTCTGAGCTATACCATGAGAACCTCTCTGAAAAAAAAATAGTCAGTAGTGGTGGGAGGCAGGCACCCTGTGTAGGACATTACTATAGACATAGCTGAGTTGACAAAGCAAGTCCCTTGCATCTTGTGTTCTGATTCCCTAGTCACCCCACAAACTGTACAAACACCAATCTCAGTCAAACCCTGTTGGTTTATTGAGTGCATACACTATTGATCAGAACCATAGCTCATATTTTTGTGGCTGAGCCATAGCCCCAAACACCTTTGTCAACTAATAAAGGAAAAAGAAAAACAAAACAAAACAAACAAAAAAAAGTAGGTCATAAGAAGGTTCAGGAAGTTACTGTCCACTGGTTAGTTCTGATCAGGCAACATTAGATATAACAGTATATATGGACCCTTTATTTGATGTGCCCTATGTAAGTCTTTGAGAAAAATTGAAGATTAACAAATGTCTTACAGAACAATAAAGGATGTAATCACCCTGACCTACATTGCTCTGCTCAATTTATTTTTATGTGTCATTTAGTAGTCATTTTAAAGCAAAATCTGAAATAGGTGGCAGAGATGGAAAAAATGGCTATAGGCACACTGGGGGATACTCACCTCAACATTAGAAAACCGATCTCTATCAGTGAGTAGTGCTGTCCTCAAAGTCCTTGAAGGCACCACTTGTAAGCCTAGCTATTGGAAAGTGGAAGCAGGAGTCTCTGATCTGAAGGTTAACCTGGAATTCCAAGAGGAGGACAACATGGGGTACCTGAGACCCTGTTTTTGAAACCGACTCTGAAACACACCATAAGTCCAAGGATACACCTACCAATCCTTCTGTATTATGAAGAACTTAACCATTCTCTCACTGCCAGTCTTTCATTCTGGGAAGATGGAAAAGAAGTAGAAATGATTTTTCTATTCTAAGGACTTTGTTTTATCTTTCCTTAGGTCTACATTAAGAACAATTGAAAATGGGAGACACTATCTGAATAAATGAGTAATATCGACTAATTCAAGCATAATACTGTTCCTAAGAAAATCTCTAGTTTCTCTGAGTGTGTTGCATTGGTGGAGAATCCAGCATCACTGAATAGTGGGAAACCAACACTGTTTCCCTGCATTTGTGGTCCTAGACCTGGCTCTGGGGCAGATGGGTGCACACCTAGGGATCCTCTGAAGGGATAGAGTGAGGTGAAATGGGCACTGAGCAGGATGCACACCATTGCTTAGCCCCTCATTTCAGGTAACAAACACAATCTCTGTTCCCCATTTTGGAGCATCAGTTGAGCCCATGGACTATGCCTGATCATGGTAATGTCATGCAGTCATCGTGAAAATAGAAAGCAGAAAAGGAAAAGCTAAAGGACTTCACTACAATTAGTACAATATTGATTGTGATTATTTCTTATTGATGTCTTTGACTTTATTTTATTAACTTAATGGCTTAATGTACCAGCTCATTTGAAAA
>NW_021608358.1:0-1530 GCF_004785775.1 Grammomys surdaster | reverse complement strand
CTGAGAAAGATAAAACTAATGGTAGACAATTTATTTCTCTTTTCTTATAATTATCAGTTATATATATCAATAAGTTCTCAATTCCCAGATGCCACACAATTAATTTAGAGCCAATTGACAATGATACCAGTTGCCTACCAACTTAGACTAGTTATCAAGCTATTCTATCCTTTTATGCTATTTATAGCTATCTGTGGCTGTATAAAGCCACATGAGTAAGATACAACCTCTTCTCCATCCATCTTATCTTCTCTTCTTCCTCCTGCTGCCCCTGTCTCTGACAGCTGGTTTCTTAAGAATCTACTTTAAAAGATGTGGAATTATTTTCCATAATTTGAAGTACTTTGAGTATTCCTTTCTGTTGTCAATACTAAATAAAATGGAACAGTGATTATAATATGAACAAAATAGCTATGCTTCATGGTTTTACAGTGTATGAGGGAAAAATATAAGTTTAGAAATGAAATTAATTCACAATGAAAACACTGGAGTATAGCATATGAGGAGAAAGGAGTTAAACTTGCTGACATAAAAGAAGAAACCAAATATCTTTGGTTCGTGGGGTTGAGGAATGAACCATTGGGAAGAATCTCATGGGTTGCCAGGTTCTAAAAAGGGAGAGGCTCCTGTTGCTAGGAACATGAATCTAGAACTTATTCCATGAGAGACAAGAGAAAAGTTTATATTCTCTTTTGCATTCTCAAACAATGTCCTGTGTTCCTGAGATAAGATGTAAAAATGTTTTGTGAGCAAGACAGTAACAAGAAAAGAACATGGGCATCACCTCAGCTGATGGTAAGCCTTTAGAATAGCAGTAAAGAATAGAAGCACAAATAATTAGTAGGTGAACACATAGAGATTTCAATTCCTTGCCAGTTGTTTTTATTTGGGGATGGCCTTCATTTTCTTTAGATATTTCCACACTCTTTGTAATTTAAAGCTTAAGTTTGATTCACTACATCATGAATTATTAGAGATCTTGGGTGGCAAATGGTTAGTTATAAATAAATTTGATGAAGTTGTGGGAGAAAAAGGTAACGTAAAATCTAATATCTTGGAGCCAAAATTAAATCAAGGATGTAGCAGTTGTACCAAATTATGGATGAATAAATGTATGTTTTATGTAGAGTTATAGATGTTAACATCATTGTGGTCAGTAATGAATGACTGGGATTGTTCAATAATTATTTATGTTTTGTGGTAACCTATTGATTACTATAGTTTGAGTCATTAATACTGACATACATTTCTTGCTAAAAACCAAAAATGCTGTGTTGTTAATGAATAATTCTTTACAGTAAAAATATACTTTGTATAATATTTATCAAATCTACACCCAAGTATTTTTTGATACTCCTCAGCATGTCAGAGTTTTAGTCAGTGTTTCATTATAATGTCACTAATTGTCTTTTTGTTGTTTTTTCTTATATACACTTTCAGCAATGTACATGTTAGTGAATCGATAAGATTAATTATTATTTCTTTTTTTTTTTCGAGAAAAGAATTCTCTGTATAGCCCTGACTGTCCCG
>NW_021608357.1:0-1877 GCF_004785775.1 Grammomys surdaster | reverse complement strand
AGAAATATTTGTCCCCTTATGTTGAAAAACAAAAGAAAATTCACAGTTTTACCTATATCAGTGAGGTTCCAGTAGGTCTCCAGCATCACATCTTTGTAGAGATTCTTCTGGGAAGGATCCAGCAAATCCCACTCTTCTCCAGTGAAGTTGATATGCACGTCATCAATATTTATTGCATTCTAAAATATGTGTACGACACAAAGCATGATACTGACATCACTGTAAATAAGGGTATGCTTCCTAGACAATATAATCATATATTTCTCGTGCTACCATCATTTATTTCTTGGACACAGAAGTTATAATCTAATCGCCATGTCATTTTAAAAGGAAATTGTGTTATGAGTATTGCATGTGTCGCTTCTGAACCCACTGAATAGGATATAGCTTTGCAAGAGAAATGCCAATTGAGAGGGAGATGGAGAGGGAAACAGACCAATAGCACTAAGCACACATTAAAGAAATTGTATGAACAATTATAGGTATATAAATGATGGACAACCTGGGTGTTTTTGCTAATGTCTTTAATCCCAGAGGGACAGGCAGGTATATGTCCTTGAGCTTGATGCCATCACAGTCAATGCAACAAGTTTCAGGACAGCAAAAGTTACATATTAATATACTCATGCCCATGTAAAAATCAACCAAGAAAACAGAAATGATAGAGAGAACTCATAGTTCTTTACTGAAGTACCTACAAAGAATTAGACATTCAAAGCAGTTCTGCATTCATCTTAGAGAAATGTAAAGTGTACCAGTTTAAAATGCAACATTAATAAAATTTTACTAAAATGGAATGAATGTTTAAACAGATTCAAATGGACAAATAAAGATATTAGTAATATAAATGTTGATCATAAACAAGCAACATAGGGCAGGAGAATGGGATAACTCAGAAGTGGAAAGCTCTGGCTGGTCTTCCACATAATGGTGGTAAATTTCAAATATCTACATGGGGACTAACGACTACCCTTAACATCAAGAGTTCTGAGGCCACATTCTGGCAAAAATAAAGAACAGGCACATATGATAATCATATTCATCCACACAGGTATAATACTCCTATTTGTCCAAAAATTTCAGGAGAAACACAGGAGTAAGGCAGAACATCATACACCTGGAATCCAATGACTCTGAAGCCACAGGTAGTATTGATATCATGAGCATATGCCATACTTAGAAATAGAATATAACCTACATATTTGGACAAATTTCAAAATTAAAGAAGTGGATGAAGAGCAGCACAGAAGCCTGTACTTATTTTACAATAACATGTCAGGTGGCTTGTGTGGATTCTATATCTAGTAAGAGGACAGATAGGGCTTCAGAGAAAAAGTTTGTCCTGGAAAAACAAAAATAATAAAGTTAAAAATATAAAACCAACAGGCTTGCAAAATAGATTAACATTGAATAACAAATATTTATACAGTATCTTATGTGATTTAGGGACAGAGACCAGATGGTGAACGTGTGGGATCATGAGAACAAAGCTGAACGATCAAATTCAACAACACAGTTGACACACAGAACAAAATTTGTCCTATCTAAAGAAATGCTGGGTATGGCTATAGCAGAGATTGAGGGAATGGCCAATGAAAACTTGCCCAAATAGAGACCCACCTTACTGGCAAGCTTTAATCCATAACATTATTAAGGACACTCTGTTATGCTCCCACACAGGAACCTTGCATAATTGTCCATTGAGAGGCTCCACCCAGCAGCTGACTGAAACAGCTGTAGAAAACCACAGTTAAACATTGAATGGATGTAGGGACTACTGCCGAAGAGTTAGGGGAAGGATTGAAGGTCCTCAAGAGGATAGGAACTGCACAGTAAGACCAACAAACTCAAATATTATACACCTTTTCAAAACAATG
>NW_021608356.1:0-3189 GCF_004785775.1 Grammomys surdaster | reverse complement strand
TCCACGAATCGTGATTATTGATTATTCATGTTCATTTATTTCTGACTAACTATTATCTATGACTCATGACTAATGATGTTTCACCTTGATATATTTCTGATTTACCATGAACTCTGACTGATAACTATTGATTCATCAAGTTCGTTTTTTTCTGAATTACTATTATCCACGAATCGTGATTATTGATTATTCGTGTTCATTTTTTTCTGACTTAATATTATCCATGACTGATGACTACTGATATATCAGCTTTAATTATTTCTGATTTCCCATGAACTTTGACTGATGACTATTGATTTATCAAGTTCGATTGTTTATCGTTTACTGTTATCGACGAATGCTGAATATTGATTATTCATGTTCATTTATTTCTGACTTACTATTATCTGTGACTGATGAGTATTGATATTTCAGCTTTATATATTTCTGATTTCCTATTAACTATGAAATATGACTATTGGTTGTTCATGTTCATTGATTTCTGAATTACTATTATCCACGAATTGTTATTATTGATTATTTATGTTCATTTATTTCTGACTTAATATTATCTATGACTGATGACTAATGATATTTCACTTTTATATATTTCTGATTTAATATGAACTCTGACTGTTGACTATTGATTTATCAAGTTGGTTTATATCTGTTTTACTATTATACACGAATGCTGAATATTGATTATTCATGTTCATTTATTTCTGACTTATTATTATCTATGAATGATGACTATTGTTCTTTCAGCTTTATATATTTCTGATTTCCTATTAACTATGAAATATGACTATTGGTTGTTCATGTTCATTGATTTCTGAATTACTATTATCCACGAATTGTTATTATTGATTATTCATGTTCATTTATTTCTGACTTACCATTATCTATGACTGATGACTAATGATATTTCACCTTTATATATTTGTGATTTCCTATTAACTATGACATATGACTATTGGTTGTTCATGTTCATTTACTTCTGAATTACTATTATCCACGAATTGTTATTATTGATTATTCATGTTCATTTATTTCTGACTTACTGTTATCTATGACTGATGACTATTGATATTTCAGCTTTATTTTTTTCTTGTTTACAGTTAACTATGACTGTTGACTATTGATTTATTTTTTTCATTTGTTCCTGATTTACTATTATCCATGAACGCTGATTTTTGATTATTCATGATCATTTATTTCTGACTTAGTATTATCTATGACTGATACTAATGATATTTCACCTTTTTATATGTCTGATTTACTATGAACTCTGACTGATGACTATTGATTAATCAAGTTCTGTTGTTTCTGATTTACTATTATCCACGAATGCGGAATGTTGATTATTCATGTTCATTTATTTCTGACTTATTATTATCTATGACTGATGACTAATGATATTTCACGTTTATATATTTCTGATTTACTATGAACTCTGACTGATGACTATTGTTTAATCAAGTTCATTTGTTTCTGATTTACAATTATCCACGAATGCTGAATGTTGATTAATCATGTTCATTTCTTTCTGACTTACTATTATCTATGACCGATGACTATTGATATTTCAGCTTTATTTTTTTCTTGTTTACAATTAACTATGACTGATGACTATTGATAAATCAATGTCATTTATTTCTGATTTACTATTATCCACGAATACTGAATATTGATTATTTATGTTCATTTAATTCTGACTTACAATTATCTATGACTGATGACTGTTGATTTTTCAGCTTTATATTTTTCTGATTTCCTATTAACTATGACATATGACTATTGGTTGTTCAAGTTCATTTATTTCTGAATTACTATTATCCACGAATTGTTATTATTGATTATTCATGTTCATTTAATTCAGACTTACAATTATCAATGACTGATGACTGTTGATTTTTCAGCTTTATATTTTTCTGGTTTCCTATTAACTATGACATATGACTATTGGTTGTTCATGTCCATTTATTGCTGAATTACTATTATCCACGAATTGTTATTATTGATTATTCATGTTCATTTAATTCAGACTTACAATTATCAATGACTGATGACTGTTGATTTTTCAGCTTTATATTTTTCTGATTTCCTATTAACTATGACATATGACTATTGGTTGTTCAAGTTCATTTATTTCTGAATTACTATTATCCACGAATTGTTATTATTGATTATTCATGTTCATTTAATTCAGACTTACAATTATCAATGACTGATGACTGTTGATTTTTCAGCTTTATATTTTTCTGATTTCCTATTAACTATGACATATGACTATTGGTTGTTCATGTTCATTTATTTCTGAATTACTATTATCCACGAATTGTTATTTTTGATTATTCATGTTCATTTATTTCTGACTTTGTATTATCTATGACTGATAATAATGATATTTCACCTTTATATACTTCTGATTTACTATGAACTCTGACTGATGACTATAGATTAATCAAGTTCCTTTGTTTCTGATTTACTATCATCCACAAATGCTGAATATTGATTATTCATGTTCATTTATTTCTGAATCACTATTATCTTTGACCGATGACTTTTGGTATTTGAGCATTATTTTTTTTTGTTTACAATTATCTATGAGTGATGACTTTTAATTAATCAATTTCATTTATTTCTGATTTACTATTATCCACGAATGCTGAATATTGATTATTCATGTTCATTTATTTCTGACTTACTATTGTCTGTGACTGATGACTATTGATATTTCAGCTTTATATATTTCTGATTTCCTTATAACTATGACATATGATTATTGGTTGTTCATGTTCATTTATTTCTGAGTTGCTATAATCCAAAAATCGTGATTATTGATTATTCATGTTCATTTATTTCTGACTTACTCTTATCTATGACTGATGACTAATGATATTTCACTATTAAATATTTCTGATTTACTATGAAATCTGACTGATGACTATTGATTAATCAAGTTCTGTTGTTTCTGATTTACAATTATCTACGAATGCTGAATGTTGATTATTCATGTTCATTTCTTTCTGACTTACTTTTATCTATGACTGATGACTAATGATAGTTCACCTTTATATATTTCGTATTTACTATGAATTCTGACTGATGAGTATTGTTTAATCACGTTCATTTATTTCTGATTTACTATTATCCACGAATTCTGAATGTTGATTATTCACGTTCATTTATTTCTGACTTACAATTATC
>NW_021608355.1:0-5949 GCF_004785775.1 Grammomys surdaster | reverse complement strand
GAGATAAACAGCCTCCCAGACTGAGAGAGAAGTTGCCAGACCTTGGATGAATGAAAGTGGGGATGACATATTCTTTATCATCTGCTTGCCTACCGCTCATGGCAGCAATCAGGACCCAGCTGAGAACAAGAGGGGAAGCCATGTTCTCATGAAAATAGCTTCTGCTCTCTAAGTAATCTAGTCCATGCTTACTGTTGCTGGATTTAAGATTTAATTAGCTCCATTAGGAACACAAATAAGCATGCCAATAGCTTTGTTTCATTCAGAGCAACTGATGGTTTATCCCCCCCTAATCAGCTAACAGGCTTTAATTCTGGCCAGATTCAACATGCTGAGCATATGATCCAAGCAGCATACATTTTTCTGTATTCTGCCTTTTCCAGAAGAATCCTTCCCAAGTTCTTGACTCTATAGCCTGATTAGAGGTTTAAAGTAGGAGCTTCAGAAATATGTCCGTTATGATCTGTGCATGTACAGTCACTTCCCACTTGATATCTGTTATAGTTTGGGTCTGACATATGCCTCCAAAGCTCCTACATTGAAGCCTTGATCTCCAGTGCATTTCTGTTCAGAGAGGGGCTTATACAAAGTGATAGGATCATGAGGACGTTGACTTCATGAATGGATCAACTGACTGATGAGTTTATACCTTAAAAGGTTGAGTCAAGTTCTCTCTCTCTTGCTCCCTTTGCTTCCTGTTCAGCATCAGGTAAACAAGGTGTCAACCACATGCTCCTGCTGCTGTGATGTTCTGCTTCATGACTGGTCAACCATGAGTAAGCCTTTTGAAGCCAAGAACCACAGTAAAGCTGTCCTCCTCTCAAGTTGTTATCCTTGGGGGTATTTATTAGACAGAAAGTGCCTGATTTCATAACCTGACCACTCTGCTTTTCTCTGTTGAGAACTTTCTGGATGTATTCTGTGAGTTTCCTCAGCAAGAATACAGATGAGATGTAAATTTCCTCAATATTTACCATGTGGCAGGTGTGGACCTCCCAGGTTTGTGAAAGTAGGGACTAGTTAGATTCTTGTGTCAGTATAGTGAATATACTACTCAAGGCAATCAGCTGATACAGGGGAAAAGATAGTTTTTGTGGTTTCAGTCCCATGTTAGTTGGCCATGTGACTTTGAGGTCTATAATAAGTCTATATACTACAGCTAAAATACTGAGTTTGGTTTGTCTAATGACCAGAAAGGAAAGAGAGATTGAGGTCCTTACATACCTTTTAAGGTAACATTCCCAAAGATCTAACACCTGTCCATTAGATACCATCTCCTCAAGGTTCTACCATCTCCTCTCCGAGCTAGAGACCATACATTAATGCATAAAATCTTGGAGGACATTGAGATTCAATTAGCAGCAGTGGCCTGCCAGCCTCCCTTCCTCCCCTCCCCCCCACCATTTGCAAATAAAGCAATTGACTAAGTTGAAGTCAGAGACAAGGGAGCACATAGCAAACAAAGGTGGGATTTGAACACATAATGTTCAAGCTACAAAGTTCTAATCACCAAAATGCTTTGCAGCAAAAAATGATTGTGTACCTACCTATTGCTTCTTCATTGTTCTGCCTGTTTCTCCCATTTCTATGACTAAAATTTATATTCCATGGGGGTAATAGCCAAGTCTCTGTTGACTACAGAAATAACTCCTGTAGGTCTAAAAATTAAGAGCCAATCAGAGCAGCCACTTTGCTGTTATGTGGACTTCGTCTCCTACTGCAGCCAGCTTCCTGCCTCTACTTACTCCCTTAACACCCAGGAAATGTGAGACTTGGAGCCAACAAAAGCTGCTTCTCTCAATCCACTCTGCTGTTGTAATAACAAACCATAAAATTAACTAAATTTCATCACGGTGTAATGTGCTGCATAAAAGCTGTGGCAATGTGTCTGCAGGGCAAAAGGAGGGCTCCACAGAAATCCTAATCTCTTTATTGCATGGCCGACATTGCACAGTTTCTCCCCTAGAAAGATGAGGGGAAGGGAAGGGGGAGCGTCACATGAGCAAAATCAGAATAGACATAGTTTAGCTACCTGTTGTGAACACATGTGCTGTGGGTTAACAGGCAAATAAAATCTTATAGGAGTGCCGTACACATGCAAGGTCAGACACACATCCCCTGCTGTAGAAGCACATACAACTGGATATGTGAATACTTGAGTACATGTGCAGAAACATTTAAAAAAGGTACAATTATACCTGTGTTGGACACATTCTTGCTCAACACTAGTGCTCGAAGAGCTATTAGACAGACAGGGAGGTACACTCTTTTCCTTTCGTGTCTATTCCATCAGTACCAACATCAAGGACCTCTGCCATCATCCAATAATTGCCAGTTATAGCCAGCTTAAACTATATCGTAGAAGCAATGTTTAAAATCTGGAACACTCTCTTCCTGACCTATCTCTACAAAAGAAGCCATCCAAAATGACACAAGCAGCTGCCATGCCCAAGTGAGGAGGAAGTAATCAGCTTCAAGGGATATGAGGCTCTGCTGTGATAGTGTGACTAGGCTGGACAAAAATGTCCCTTGCTCACTAACTGGGTTTTTCTTCACATTGAGAGGGAAGGGTTGTGTGTGGTAGTGGCAGGGTAAAAAGTCATTTCCTGCAGCTGGGTACATCTGGTTCATTGCACTGACCCTTGCAGTTCCCATAACTACCAAGCCCATAAGGCAAAGCAAAGATGCTGTCCTGATTGTCTGTTCTAAGTCTTACTCAGGGAAGCAATCTGAGCCTGGTAGTTCTTGTGTTGAGGGGATATAGCTGCTCATCACAGAGACACTATAGAAACCTGTTATTTACCTCTGAAACTAGCTGCCTCTCAAATCCACTGCCACATCCATATTCATAGAATCCATGTTTCCAGCTGCATACTACAGTGAGGGCATGGTCTTCTAATGTCACCTTCAGAAAGGAATGTGGGATGGAAGGCTGTGAACATCTTCGAGAGAACACTGAACTAAGAGCCAGGAGACTCAGGTCTATTCTGCCTCTGTGGCCAGCTTGGGGAATAGAACAGTGAAGAGTAAATTCCCCTTAGTCCCTAAAGGAGACAGTGACACTTTCAGTGGGTCATTAAGGGTCCTCTTAAACTCTTATCACTCCAAGGTGACTTCAGATCCCTCTCAGATTGAATATGAATGCCAATTCAACTCATTTCTTTTCCCCTTCTTTGTAGGGATAATCTCTTATGTACTGTGTGGAAGCATCAAGTTATCAAACCCAACCAACTTCTAAGGCCAGCTAAAAACATGGTGTTTCATGCTTTTCGTGACATGAGCTGTTTCATGCTTTCAGGACAAGTTGTCTTTCAATGCTGCCAGCAGAGTAATTACACAGATATTTGCAATAATTATCTGACAGCCTCACCCTCACCATAGGAGAATATTCTATAGATAGCCACACAGCTTCCTAGTCTAGTCTGGAATGACTCCCAAGGGTAACAATGCTTAGCATTCAGTCAATAATTACTTAGTGTCCACACTGCAAATATCAGAGGGTGACAAGGGTCTGGCTCAGGAGACATACAACTGAATAAAACACAGGATCTGTCTTCAAATAAGAATGGAAAATGATGGTCTAGCTCTCCACTTTGCTCATCCAACACTAGACAGACATGGAAAGAGGCATTTTCTACCTGAGAAGGCATCACATTCAGATGTAGAGTTTGATACGTAGCCAATAACCAAGGTAGAATGGCTGATAAAACTGCCAGCAAGATGACACCAGCTACCTGGCACTGTTCTCTAGGACAACATCTTTCAGGGATATGGAAGGTAGCAAAAGATAAATGGAAGCCTATAGATATGTTTATGATGAGAGGCTCCACCCTGCCCGCATCTTTCCAACGATCACTTGGTGAAGGAATGCAGAGTGCAGTGGTGTTCTTGTATCTGATCCTTCTTAAAACCAGATAAAGTGAAGCCTGGTGAAGAGAGAGCAACAAGTGGAACATAGACTGTCAAGAACACTATCTCACCACACCTCTGAGGACATTCACACAGAGTGTGGCCAGATTACAGGTTCAACTTCCTCTCTCCTGATAAGGAGGTTCTTGGAATTCTTTTTATGTAAATGAAGAATTTGCAGGCCTCCACCCCAGCCAATAACTTATATCCAACTTTGCATTTCCTACCCACTCCTCAAGATCTATGTAGCCCTGGTTCACCCATAATGAAGTTGAGCTGTCTGGTTAAAGTTGATACTGGAAGTCACTCTGTCAGTATTCATGCCAACTAAACCCTGCTCTGCCCTTCCCCTGTCCCTTTGTCCTTGAGGGCCAGTGATCAATAGCCCCCAAGGATAAGGGAGGGTTACACTTATCTGGAACTCCTTTTCCTTGTCCCTACAACAGACAGAACCATGGACTTAGCATCCCCAAAAGACAGCTATGCTCAATAGAAGAAAGCAGACAAGAGGGCACAGAGACAAACAGGGAGCAACAAAAGACATGAAAAATAGAGCATCAACCCACAATTCCCCTTTTCTGCTACCAACCTCATTCTGTAGAATCCACAGAGCTGTGCAGAGACAGGAGATGTGGGCTAGATAAGTAGATGTCAAGAGTCTCAAACTTATGCTAGACCACAGTCCTGAGGAGTTAAGAAGTTGAGGTCTCCCATCAGAACTGAGTTGTATCTGAAGATAACAGAGCATGTTTTATATATAAGCATTGGACAATTCCTTAGAAGAGCAAGGGGAGAAATAGTGGCAGGAAGCTTTCTCCAATTCTTGGGTCTTACAACCTTTAACACACCACATTTCATCTAAACTAAGGCACCAACTGTACAGCACGCTGTAATTTTATGTACTACTAGAAAGAAAGAAAAAAAGGAAAAAACAAAAATGCACTACCGATTAAGTATGACAATGCATTGATTGTAAGATGCATTCAATTTCAGAGATGTTGAAAATGGGAGGAAAAAAATGTGTATTTCAGAATTGATAAAATATAGTGAAACCTAAATCTTTTACAACAGGATTCAAGCCCATTGCAGAATGGGCCTAATTGATGTCTCTACCTTCTCTTGTCTCTGCCCATGATCCAGTGCTTCAGCCAGCTGTTCCTTCACCAGCTCATCCACACCTTCTCCATCTAGACCTGGAATGAGGCTGGACCTTCTATGCAGAGTGTAAATAGGCACCCCTCTCCCTCTGGAAGAACCCCACATTTTGTTCTCTCTTCAGCAGAGCCCCTTCCCTGTTCCTTTAGAGCATACTCCTGGTTATTTGGTGGGGTGTTGTTGTTTTCAATATATTTTAAGTTCCTAGGGGAAGATGAAATAATAATTTAATATTATTTAGCATCTACTGGGTGTCAGATAATCAAATTATATGCACACACATACGCATGTATGCATATGCATATATGACTAGGTGAGATAATGATAACCAATATTCAGTTGAAAATGTCATAAGGAAAAAAACCAAAGAAACAAAACAAGCATTTGACATACTTACTGATCATCTTAGATAAGCCCAGCCTGGTGGTAGTTATTTTTCTCATCAGTGTGGCCAAAGCAACTAAAGGGAGGATGGATTTATTCTACCTCATGGTTAAAAGCTACAAGTCCATGATGGGGAAAGGCACAGCATCTGGGAATGGCCTTTGTCTATGTCAGAGGAGCTATGAGGCAGTTGGGCCACATCTTGGTAGATCAGAAAGTAGAAAGACACAGGCTCAATAGAGCCAGGCTATATCCATATTAAGTCTTGTCTTCACATCAATGGAGTTAGGAACCATTTATCCCACATAGAGAACTGGTACTAATGTTATCCTTTGAAGAAGGTGAGTTATGGATAGTCACTTCACTGAACTCATTCAAGCTACTGACTGTATTACTTAGTCAAAATAGTACTCAAGCACACTCTAGGAAACACCACTGTCCATTTTTAGACGTGTTGCACCTGAGGAGCTTTAAGTACGGGCACCATGCCAGGCATGAAGT
>NW_021608354.1:0-8130 GCF_004785775.1 Grammomys surdaster | reverse complement strand
CTCCCTAACCTACTTAACTTTATCTTCTGCACCAATATATGTGTGAGAGAGTGTGTGTGTGTGTGTGTGTGTGTGTGTGTGTCTGTGTTTGTGTGTATACACACATAGGATGCATATAAAGGAACTGCCCCCCTCCCTGCATTCTCTCTCCCCCCTTTCTGTCCTTCTGTACACCTCCTCTTCTCCAACCTCAGTGTAGTCCCTAAGGAAATTGCAGCAAAATCCATCAAAGCAGTGCATCCGCAGGCCAATCCTTCCTGCTCCAGCCAAATCCTGTCATAAAATGCCCCCACAGGAGTTGTCAAAATAGAGGCAAAGAAACTGCTCTTCAGCCTGCAGCAATCATAGGAGCTCTCCACAGTGGCTCATCTCTGTCCCATCTCAGTAGCAGCTGTCCTACAGGAGCTCTCCACAGTGACAGCTTCTCCTTCCTAGCCTCCCTGAGCAGCTCCATAGAGATGGTGCCTGGCCAAGGCCACCTGGGAACAGGCAGGACTTCCACTCTAAGCCCTGGGCCTGATGCGGGGAAAGGGGTGAAAAAAGCTGCCGATCCCTAAGAAGTAAAGCCCATCAACCCTGAACAAGAAAACCCACCAATCCTTGAGCACCCCAAGATCAGGACTTGAAATCCCCAAATCTTCACTCTGGAAATCTCTATCCTGAACAGCTCTTCCTGCTAAGAAATCCTGTAGAAGCCCAACCATTTGTCCAATTCCCACTCCTGGGAGCCAAGGGCAGCCACCCCTGAAGGTTGTAGCTCCTCTCCCTGGAACATCCTATAAATGTCTTTTATGAGATTTGCTGCCTGGTGTGACTCGCATCAGAAGAAGCCAGGAAACAATGAAGAGAAGAAGAGAAGGAAGAAGAAGGGAAGAGAAGGAGCAGGGCTGAGGTTCCTGAGTCCTCAGTGTAGCTGGGGACACCCTCCCCTGGTAGCTGCAGTGCCTCTGCTGAGGAGGCTTCTTCTCAGAGCTGCCTGGTTCCTGAGCTCTTGTGTATCAGGATGTCCTTCCCTTGGGACACTGTCCCACCTCAGAGCTGTGTGGTTCCTGAGCTCCTGTGTCCCAGGATACCTTTCCATCTGAGCATGAACACTCACACTCATGGCTATTCTACCGTCTGCCTGTCCACATGTCCACTTGTCTGCCTCTACCCCTTCTCCAAGCCCTTACTCTTCTCCCTTCTCCCCCCCAAAAAAAAACCCTTTACACCAGATCTGCTGCATGGTGGAATTACTCAGGAGCACACCTTGGTGTGGGCCCACTAGGAATCCCTACCCTATGATCCATTGTATTTATAATTAGGAGAGCGTCCCCTCTCCAAGATTAAGGAAGTTAATCAATCTACACATAGGGAGAAGCAGTAACAAAGCCAATGAGAGGCAGGGAAAGTACTTACCAGAACCAGAAAGACCAACCCCACAGTCAGAATCTTGTAATCTTTGAATTTCCCCATGAAAGGATCCACACAGCCTAAACACTTCTTGAATAATAAATATGAATCCAGGTATCTCATACAACATTATAAATTTAACAAGCCCTCCCATCCAACAAGAGCTGATTTGCTGTGACAACGTTCAATTTTCGTGACCTCTGTCACCTGACATATTTACATATTATCAACTATGGTGATAGCTGTAGCCTTATCCTTTGATCTTAAGATATACGTGTCTCTATTACATAGGTGGTGAGGGAGGGATCAAAATAGGACCTTTATTCACAGTGCTATGTGAGAAGACTCCTGAACTCCAGTGAGCAAGCTGAACGATTACTGGGAACCCAAAAGTCCTTGCGCTCAAGACACCCTGTAGCCCGTTCCACTACCCAGTGCGGCAGGGCACAGAAAGGTGAAGAGCCGGAGTTCCAAAGAAGAGCGTCAGTTGGTGGGCGATGGGGGTGGGACGTGGGGTAGAGTGGAGAGGGTGGGGGAGGGTCTCCTCTGCTGCATGACCTGCAGTCCCAGAGTTTAGCTATTTTTTTGTTTCTTCGTTGTTTGTTTCCCCTCACAGATAGAATAACAGTTCAGACTGATCAATGGTCCCTTTAGGGGAAAAATATGAGCGGACCGGACTTTTAGTACAGGAAGAACTGCAACTCGGACAGGCAGCACCTAAGCCCGTGCTGATTACATTTCCTGAGCCTCGATCATCCGTTATATGGGTGTGTTCTCCTCTGCTGCTTGTCTAATCAATACTGAGATGAGTGCTTAACTTTCATTCTAAATAAACTAAAAGAGAAGAACGTCCCCAGAGCTCCAGATCTAATACAAAGCAATCTATTACTCAACAACCAACTCCCCATCATCCTCTCAGCCTCAACCTTCCCGCACTGTGCGCCCTCAGTGACTCACAGCCAGTTGTTCAGGCCGTGGCAGGACGGCGTGTCCTGATCTGCTGAAAGCGCTGAGGATTCGTCTCTACTCCTCAGTGGCGTTCTGGAGACTCTCAGATAAATTCTTAATGCAAAGCAACACCTGATGCAGAGCGGGCTGTTAGCTTACTAAACGGTGCTCCTGCTAAAGAATTAATTCCTTTATTATCAATTACTTACCCATTCTTCTGCCTCTTCACCTATTAGAATTACATACCAATGAGGTATAGAAATCTATACATATCATAATTCTCTGCTATGATTCATAACTTCTTATTTTAAAAAATTATACATGTAATAATGAGGAGAGGTACAGATGTTAAACAACTTACAGGTGCAGAGCCTATAGACACAATCGTGCATGTTGATTATTTGCTCCATGTGGATGATAACGGACAGAATCATTAGCGAGTCCCTGAAGATCTATAGGTGATTATTATCCCAAAGATTCCCTTAACATTTTTTTTTTTTGTTGATACAACATGGGTATTGCCTAAAATCACATCAAAATATCATAAAGAGATTGGTTTTTTATGATTTTACTGATGGCTCTTCAAAAGGACAAGGAACATATGTTTAATACACAAATCCCCCATTCTCCACGAAAAAGAGAGTACACACCTCTGGTTGTCCAGCTCAACAGTCTGAACTAAAAACAATCAATCTGCTTTTATTAGTGTTCCTCAGTCATTGGATATTTGAACTGACCTCATATAGGAACTGGCACATGAAGGATAGACATGCACCGAGAGTGGGAACTGCCCAAACTTGAGAGAACAGGAATGTTGCAGAAGAACTGTGCATGCAGAGACGGTAACGGAAGGCTGCAAACATTTGGAAGGAGGTCTTTGAGGATGGAGTCTAGTGAACAGAAAGGTGGGACAGATGGGACTTGAGTAGCTTGAGACAGAAACGGAAGAGAGGTTTAGTGCACTCCCTCCTTCAGATGAGTCTCCTTGCCTTGAAAAGCAAAGGTAAATAAATTAAAAGTCCATAAATCTACTTGTATTGAAACATGACCTTGATACTGAACTGCTGGCACCTGTCTCTAGAGAACACAGGCAGGAAGGGTGTGCCTAGGAGGAAAGCCAGAAGCAGCCATGTCTGTTCACAGTGAGTTGTGTGTTATTCTGAGACTATAGAAGCTTTCCCTGCTGGTGCCTGCTCAGATTATGCCTCCATCCAATGGTGTGCTCGCAGCATTAGCAAACTAAGGAACTGCATCCTGTCCTTTACACCAAAAAGGCAGACATTCTCATTTCAAGCCTTTGAGGCACGGAGGACCCAACCCACTCATGTTACATTGTATTTATGATTACTGAAATGTCAGCTTTTAAAAGGTATACTTTTGTAATTATTTGAAAATAAATTCTTGGTAAATATTTGTACAAAGCAAATATTTAAAAATAAATAAGTGAACAAGCTTGGTTGGATATAAAGCAGAAATTAGGAGGAAACTGGAATGACAAAAGTATGTTTTCCTAGAATATTTGATGATACAGGGGCCAAGGAATGCAAACACAAAATTACATGTTTCTAAAATTCACTTGGAGGCCAATGCCAGTTAAACCAAAAGTGCAACCAATAGGAGTTAGATTCTTTTGAAGTTTTCACCTAACAGTAGTTTCATTAGAGGCTGAGAATTTGCTACATCAATTACCTATAAAATGTAGGGGAAACTAGAGTCTCGCAATAAGTCCTTCTGTGGAACTGTTCTGCCATATTTGTATTTCATTTACAGCATCAGTTGGGTATATACAGTCATGATTACATGGGAACTCCATTCCTTTCTTTTTCTTTAAAGATTTATTTATTTATTATGTACAGTGTTCTGCCTGCATGTATACCTACAGGCCAGAACACAGAAACACATTGCATTATAGATGGTTATAAGCCACCATGTGGTTGCTGGGATTTTAACTCTGGACATCTGGAAGAGTATCCAGTGCTCTTAACCAATGAACCATCTCTACAGAGCCCCTCCATTGCTTTTTTTTTTCAACATTTTCTGTGATTACTGGACAGGTTCTTCTGAGTATCCTGTTACCTAGTAGAAGAGTCTTCTTGAGCTCAAAATTCAAATTGCTGTGAATTTTAAGGATCCCAGATTTTACAGCCTTAGATTTAAATCTTTAACAGTTAGTGACCATGTGGACATTGTTGTTTTTCTAATTTCGTGTTTGCACATGGTCTGACAAATGATCAGATTCTGGCAAAGGAGTTAGAAGAGACTCATGATATCCTATTCTCTGTTACAGGCATTATCTTACACACTATTTTAAACTTCTAGTTTGTAATTAGTAGTCAATGTTCTCAAAGCAGCTTGACATCTTTAAGTATAGCCTGTGTTCAGAGTCCCCCTATGTCTTCGGGTATGTAGAGGTCTATGCTGGAACACACTACAGGCAAGCACAATGCCTCTTCCTAACTAGTTGGCTGCAGGGCACAATTCCAGGCATTGCCCCGGGTAGCTCCAGGAAAATACCATTGTGTCATGCCCAGAATTTAGCCTTGTCAAATAGCTCTTTATGCATTTTCTTTCTAGGATTCCTATTGAAAGTACCTGTGACTTCTGCCCCTAGACCAAGCAGAGAGGGGCCACCCAGAACCTCCTCTGACAGGCAATCTGAATTCTTACTTAGGCTGTGAGGCTAAGCACTGCAAGAGAATATCAATAAAAGATAAAAATATCTATCTGGGTTCCCTGAGGGACAAGCCTGACTGCATTGGGGTTGATGTCAAAAGTATCCCCTCTCCAGGAAAAAGACATCGGGACGGGTATGGCTCTCATGCCTCACTGGACAACGACAGGGGGACAGGAGCCATTACAAGGTCCTCTTCAAATACTGGAGGTCAGGCCTCTATCCCCACCTTCACAAGTTTAGAATTGCCACAGCCCTTCTATACTTAGGGAAGGGAGGAGATGTCAGGGGCACCCTGCTTACACACTGTAGGCCTAAAATCAGCCATAGGCCTAAAATCAGAAATAGGCCTGTCAGACATGTATACTAACACCAAGTCTTGGGTCTCAGTGGAAAAACATTGAAACAGATGGCTATAAGCTAATGTCAACAAGCAGCTTTTGTGGAAATTTATAAGCCTGAGTAGTCATAGACCATGTAAATAGGTAGCCTTGGCAGACAATACCAACTTAGATAAGGACAAGCGAGTCATAGGCAGAGTCATAGTGACTTGTCCCCTGAACCTTCACCTGGCCGATACCCGGTTCTGAAGATATCTGTATTCCCCATGAACACCCACACTCCAGTGTCATTCCTTTCCCCACATCCTGCCTTTCTGTGTTTATACCCCTGTGTGAATTATTTATGATTTGAGAAAATTTTTTTTTAAAAAAAGGAAAAAAAAAAAAAGAAAGTACCTGTGTCAGCACAGGACACACCAAGATCAAGTCCTCAGCAGAGGGGATATTTATTTGCCCCACAAGGACAGACGGTATGTAGTAAGAGACAAAGACAGGAGATAGAGGACATGAGAGAAGAGGAAGGGAACAAGTGACAGGGGTCAGAGCTGCCTCTAGACAGAGAAGAGACAAGCATGTCACATAAGCAAAGGATGGTTTATAAATGGAAAAGGGGAACCCTATGTTAGGGCAAGTTGGTTTCTTTTGATTGGCCATGTTAATTAGGGCAGCCAAAAGAGGGATTTTGATTGCTGGACTTCAGTACTTAGATTGCTGGATCTTGGTAATCAGCCTCAAAAGCAGGAAGTGATCAAATAAGAGAACAGACCTTGGTGACTATTTTTAGAAATGTAATTCTAATGGTTTTTAGTAAACAGGAGAAGAGTAAAAGGCAAAAACTGTTGATGCCATCTTTGCCATGCTTGGTTCTGCAAGAGCCCTCCACCCATTACCACTAAAAACTGATAATGGCCCTGCTGATACTAGCAAGAACTTTAAAGGATTATGTAGTTTATAGATATTAATCATGTCACTAAAATCCCTTGCTATCCACAGGATCAAACTACTTCAGGACAACACTTTAAAATGTAAGACCCCGACGCTTGGTCAGTGGTACTTACTTCGAGCCACCCCCAAGTGAGCCACCAAGACACAGATCGATGTAAAAGCAAGAGGTTTATTTTCCAGCACAACAGGGTCAACCCTAAATCAATTTTTCAAGGTGTGTGACTAGAAAGCCACCCTGAATGGCTATTATAAGCACTATTTATACTTTTTAGGGGCACAGACTACATCAGCAAGGTTACAGTTCAAACTTATTGGCTAAGCATATTGACCTTTAACTCTATTGGGTAGCAAGCATGACATGCATTTGAACTCTCCCTGGGACTTTCCAGAGGGTCAGGTGACTATCAGTCAGTACATTTAGAGAATTTTTTACTCAAGAATGTTCCTGTGGGTGGAGAATGGAACTTGGCCTAGCCTTGACCCCAGGCATGAGGGTGAAGCTGTAAGGAGGGTGTGGAACTGGAAAAAGCCCTTAAGGTCCCTCATTCCACCCCTTTTTTTCTTGTACAAGCTCCAATCCTGGAGCTACACTCAAGGGTCTTGGGTAACTAACTCATACTCTTCAGGTCCTGTCCTCAGAGTCTCATATTGTTGATACAGGACCATCAGCCATATTGCTCCTATTCTCTCTTTATGAAGGCTATAAGCTTGTTCAATATGCAGGGTCCAAAGGTCACCAATAGCAGGAGAACAATTAGAGGTTCTAACAAAGTGGATATGAGGGTGGTTAACCAAGGGAAGGAGTTTAAAAATGACTCAAACCAGCCCTGACTTTATTCTCTTTCTCTCTTCTGCATGGCTAGCCCTTAGGTTGGTGGCTAAATCTTGAGGGTTGTTGATATCCTTCACATTGACTCTTAGTGAGCCTGGCCCCCATTATGGTTCCTCCTCACTGTCATCAGATGCCATGAAGAGCTAGGTCTCCAGTATGTGCTTCCCAATATTTCACGTACCCAGGTAGCATAGAAAAAGTGGCCGTCCCCCACATACACAGTGATGGGCCTGCTATGGGCTTCTCCCATCTCTGGGGCACACATATATAGGGATTTCTTACAGGACACTTGTAGCTGACTGTGGCCATAGACAAACTGGATTTATCTGAAAGGAGGGCTGGTAACGAAAGAGACAGAGGGAAGAAAGAAGCATGAAGCCATGGCAAAGTTCTCTGATCAAGGCTCAAAGTTTAATATTTAACACTTGTATATATAGGGAAAGCCCCACCGAACCCATCCTTTATTTCAGCTGGATTATGTCTCAAGGCAAGCTTAGTGGGCAGTCTATTCTTCGAAGTTCCTGTAGGAAGTTTTACATGCAGCCAGGGTGGATGACTCCATATGAGTCGTTAAGGTCGTATGGCAAACAAGTTCTTTCAGGCCTCCTCAAGGCTGAAGGAAGGCACAATTCCCCCTTTTCAGTTTTTTAAAGATGAGGAGTACCAGTAGCTCAACAGGGCCACAAGATTTACCTGTTTTCCATAATCCCATCTAGGGTAGAGTGGCCAGGTGACCATGTCTGGCTTAGGTTGGTGTCTATATTGCTCCTTGTTACCCATCAAGGAGATCAAACATAGCAGCATTGATGTATGTCTCTGTTTTAGGTCAATAGAAACTCAAGTACGCTCTTACCCATCTCTGACTACCAGCTTTCTATGGCACACCCTTTCTCATACAGACCAAAAGCCACATAAGAATTCGGACCAAAGGACATATGAGCATATACTCAATGCATTTCTTCATAGCAATGGATAACTGCCAAGGTGAATAGCTGAGCTTG
>NW_021608353.1:0-6289 GCF_004785775.1 Grammomys surdaster | reverse complement strand
TGGACTTAAGTTTAACATCAGGTGCATCATGTACATAGATGTGGTCCGTGGATTTCCTGCCAAATAGGCATACCTTAGTGAATATGGAAACTGCACCCTACATGTGATGTAACCTGAGGAACAGTTCAGTTACACGACTTATCAGTGTTCCTCACTGAACCACTGGCTGGCATCTATAGCTCCATGGTGGCCCAGCTTTTCTTTAAATCCTGAATCCTCTGAGAGACAGGCACTGAACAGAAAGTCATCTCATATGTGCTATCCTTTCTTGGCAATCTTTGACCTCAGAACCTGGAAGGTCTACTTACCTTGCCATATTGGAGAATAACAATGGTAAAATTTGTCAAGAATAACTTGGGAACAAATTTGTGATATGAGGAAAATGATACAAGGAGTTAGAATAAAGAGATTGTATAGCGACATGAGACACCTGGATGGAGGAGGCTGTGAGGATAAAGACACACATTAGCACATCATCTAAAGGCTCTGCTAGTCACACAAAAAAGATGGGTCTTCACTAACCATTTGGCCTCCCTTCTGTTCTTCACTTCACCAAGGTGGAGTAGATTATCAGTTCCAAGTCTATCAAGGCCAATGTTGAGTCTAAGTGCTCTGTAGACAACCAAGAGCTACTAAGTGATTCAAGAGGAGGAAAATGCAGGCAGTGTCTAATATGAGTGGGTTGCTAGCAGTATTCATAATATAGCCTTGTGATGTAATCATGAGCAACCACTGAATCCCCGCTTGACCATGTGTTTTTTTCTCAGTATCTGCAGCACAATCAATGTCCTGGTTAGTTTTTTAATAGCTGCCACCAAATTCCAAAGCATAATCACCTCAAGGGAATAAAAATTTGTTGGTGCATAGGCTTTCAAGAGACACAGAAGCCACAGTGGTTTGAGCATGCATTTTATTATAAAGCTCGAGAGATATCATACTTGTGCTGGATTTGATGGTCTCCATCCTCTAGAGACACAATACCTCTAGCTAAATTCTACCTCCCTGTGTTCCACAAATCCTCATATTAGAAATGACTTGCTCAGATCATCTGAGATACTTTGAATAAACCTTGTGGGACTTTGAATGAGAAATATCTGTAGTCCTGTATGGGCAAAGGCAACTCATTTGCTCCTTTTCTTCATTACGTGAAGACCAAACTTCAGAAACTCATCTTCTGTATCACACACATATATACTGTACTCAATCTTACCTTCAGGTGCAATGTTCACACATATTAGGCCCTGGATTCTCTGCAGAGTTTGGTTGCCGTGTCAACTCACTGAGCTGTTCCTTACCTGGTGGCTGTCCTGGAAAGTAGTGTAGAAAACACATTCACCAGTACTCCACAGTGCACAAGTGGCTGATATCAGTGATCCATGATGACCAAGGTTTTCCTTGAAGCTTGAAGTTCTGGTGGGCACTGGACACATAGTAGTTCCATGGCTTCTGGGCTCATAGAGGCAGTACTTGGCACCAAGCCTGGAAAGGCCTACTTGCCTTGTCATAGTGCAGCAGAACAATGTCAAATGTCAGTTGAAATGAAAGTCATGAATCTCTCCATGAGGAGAGAATATGGTACAAGATTATTGGATCTTGACATGAGGAACAACATGGAAGAGCTACATGAAAGAGACTGTGAGGACAGACGCCGATGTTAGATCAACCATAGTCTGAGTAAGAAAGGAGCAGGAGAATACTCACTGAACATGGAGCTTCCATACCACTTTCAGGCACACACACAGGAGTACATTTAATGAGGCCAGCTCCACTTCTCTACCTTGATACATTCCAGTAGCCATCAGAGCAGGACTTTATTTTATGGATTGACATTTCCTGGAAATCCACAGTCTGCAGAGGATATTTGTTTTTGAACTCCTTTTTCAATACACCTCCCCAATCCCATCTCAATCATCCATTTCTCCTTACTGTCAGATTTTGTGTGTCAACTTGACACATGCTGGAGTTATCACAGAGAAAGGCATATCCCTTGAGGAAGTGGCTCCATGAGTCTCAGTTGTAAGGCATTTTCTCAATTAGTCATCAAGTGTGAAGGGCTCAGTTTGGTTGGTACCAACTCTGGGCTGGTAATCTTGGGTTCTATAATAAAGCAACTTGAGTTAGCAAGGAAAACAAGAAAGCCAGTAAGTAACATTCCTCCATGGCCTCCCTTTCTGCTACTTTTTTCTGACCTTCTTGAGTTCTAGTCCTGACTTCCTTTGTTGAAGAACAGCAATGATTGTGTACAAACTAAATAAACCCTTTTCTCCACAACTTGCTTCTTGGTCATAATGTTTGTGCAGGAATAGAAACCATGACTAAGACAAATTGATACCAGTATAGTGGAGTATTCCTCTGATAGCCTGACCATATTTTGGGGAGGATCGTCTAAGGACTTTGGAACTTTATGCTAGAAGAGTCATTGAGTCTTATGTCTTCAGATGGGATGTTCCGTAGGAGCTTGGAAGATAATATTGAGAACAGTGCAGAAGATGGAGGCCTGGCTTGTCAAATTTCAGAGGGATGCTTCAAGACTCTTCTCAGGCCCATTGCTTTTTTGATTGTGAAGATTCTGTGGTTTTGGTTACCTGGGGTTGAAGAATCAGCTGTGATTAACAAGATAGCAGAACTACTAAAATAAAAACTTTCTGATACTGGGACAATTGATGCTGGTTAGGTAGAGCTAAAAAATTAGCAGTGATTAAGGTGAGACCAGCATCACTGAGGTACACATTCTGGAAAGTGTGTTTTGAGAGCACAAAGAAGCTGTGTTTTAGAGACAGCCAAGGTTGTTCCTCATATTGCAGCTTGATGTGGTAATATGTAAGAATCACCCAGGTTGTACTGGTTTTGAAGGCATGAAGTGATCATGAAAAGAAACTGAGTCTTGGCACTTTGCAAGGCCATGGAAGGCCACTAGTAAAGGTTTAGACTCAGTTCCCATTAATCACCCAAGATTGAAGCGGTCAGGCATAGGATTTGAGGCTTGCCACTATGAAAAGAGCCAATGAGAAGCTGTTAGGGAAGCCTAGTTGCAGCAGAAGACTCTAGTGTATTGGAGATGCCAGTACTATGGAATGATCACCAAGAATAGCAGTGTCAGTGGAGGAGATCAACCCAAGCTTAGAGTGCTACAGAGGGCAAAGCTGGAGAAGTGACTCAAGCCCTTTGGAGGAACAAAACAGATCATGAGTGTATCCCAGACATTGGATAGAGTTTGACTTTGCTTTTGATAGTGACAGTGCCCTGATATGTTTCTTTTTGAAAGGAAGAAGTTATTTTAGTGGAGCCGACATTTAAAAATGTTTGAATTTTAAAAGAGATTGGGTGTTTTAAAGGGATTGAGATTGTAAACATGTAAATATATAAAAATTTGTGAAGACTGTGGGACTTTTAAAGTTATTTAGATCTTGGGGATGAATAAGAAAGTAAGAGTTGAGTCTTAATAGTGATGTGTTTGTGTGTCTCATTGACAAGGAGTCAATTGTACTGCCTGGTTTAGTTTGTCAACTTGACACAAGCTGGAGTTATTACAGAGAATGGAGTCTCCCTTGAGGAAATGCCTCCATGAGATCCAGCTGTAAGGCATTATCTCAGTTAGTGATCAAGGTGGGAGTACACATAGTGGGTGGTGCCATCCCTGGGCTGGTAATCTTGGGTTCTATAAGAAAGCAAGCTGAGCAAGGCAGGAGAAGCAAGCAGGATAGTAAGCCCCCCATGGGATAAGCATGATGGCCTCTGCATCAGCTCCTGCTCCCTGACTTGCTTGAGTTCCAGTCCTGACTACATTGGTGATGAACAGCAACGTGGATGTATAAGCTGAATAAACACTTTTCTCCTTAACTTGCTTTTTGGTCATGATGTTTGTGCAGAAATAGAAACTCTGACTATGACACTCATTTACAGGAAGTTTCTCAGCACACTTTTCTTGATCTACAGGTCTTCTCCTTCCTTCTTTCCAGTCTTCATACACTTTTCCTTTATCCTTCCCCTTATATTCCTTTGTGTAACTCCCAGTTTGAAGAAGTATGCCAGGGTTTCTGCTCTTCTTCCAAAGGACAGTTAGAAAACTGTTTGTGTGTAATGAAATGATCAAAATGAAATGGTGTGTGAGACCTGTGTGCAAATCTGTTCTGCTTCCCTAGATAGCTGTATAACAAAACTAAGGAAGTAGACCTTCATCAGCTCAATGCTACCTGTGACTACTTAGGGAGGTTGAGCAAACAGTGGATCTACTGCAGTGAGGTGAAGGTCAACATGGTAGCTGGGACTCTATACTTTGGGAATGGATGCTGTGACCTGTATCCCTAATATATTTTCACACAGCAGCTCAGATTTCTGCCTTGGCTTTCTGCTGTTGCAGCATGCAAATCCTCTACTATTGACTTTTAAGATAGGACTTATTCAGTACTGAAGATGATGGGACTCCAAAGACAAATAGGGCTGCCATTTTCACTTGCAACATTATACTTCTACAGCACAGTACAGGATGATGTTTTCAAGGCAGCATCCTAATTGTGTGCCTTCCCCCTGCTAGGGATTATCAGAGCAGACCCTCTTCTGTTCATGGCTGGCCATGCCAAACTTCCACTCTCACAGCTCCTTCAGTATTCTCTCTAACTTCTGCATTGGGAAGCCCTTGATCAGTTCAATGGGCAGTTATGAGCATTTGCCTCTGAATATGTGAGACAATGGCAGATCTCTAAGGAGACAACTATATCAGGCTCCTGTCAGCATGCACTTCCTGACATCCACTTCAGTGTCTACCTTTGGTGACTGTACATGGGATGGATACCCAGGTGGATAGGTCTCCAGACGGCCCTCCTTCAGTTTCTGTCTTACACTTTTTCTCCATATTTGCTCCCATGAGTATTTTGTTACTCCTTCTAAGAAGGACCGAAGCACCCACACTTGGTCTTCCTTCTTCATGAGCTTCATGTGGTCTCTGAGTTGAATCTTATGTATTTCAAGATTCTGAGCTAATATCCAATTATCAGTGAGTGAATACCATCTGTGTTCTTTTGTGATTGAGGTACCTCACTCAGGGTGATATTTTCTAGTTCCATCCATTTGCCTAAGAATTTCTCAAATTCATAGTTTTTAATAGCTGATTAATACTCCATTGTGTAAATGTGCCACATTTTCTGTATCCATTCTTTTGTTGAAGGACATCTGGGTTCTTTCCAGCTTCTGGGTATTATAAATAATGCTGCTATGAAAATAGTGGAGCATGTGTCCTTTGTTATATGTTGAAGCATCTTTTGGGTATATGCACAGGAGTGGTATAGCTGGGACCTCAGGTAATGCTATGTCTAATTTTCTGAGGAACTGCCAGACAGGCAGAAAGATCAATAGAATAGAATTGAAGACCCAGAAATGAACCCACAAAGCGGCAGTCACTTGATTTTGACAAAGGAGCTAAAACTTTCCTGTGGAAAAAGGACAGCATTTGCAACAAATGGAGGTGATTCAACTGGAGGACAACATGTAGAAGAACGCAAACTGATCTCCTTGTACAAAGCTAAAGTCCAAGTGGATAAAGGACCTCCACCTAAAACCAGATACACTGAAACCAATAGAAGAGAAGGTAGGGAAGAACTTTGAATACTTGGGCAAACGGGAAATTTTCCTGAATAGAACACCAATGGCTTATGCTCTAAGATCAAGCATTAACAAATGGGACCTCATAAAATTGCAAAGTGTCTGTAAATCAAGGGAAACTCTCAATAGGACAAAATGGATACCAACAGCTTGGGAAAAGATCTTTACTAATCTCATATCCAAGAAAGGGCTAATATCCAATATATACAAAGAACTCAAGAAACTAGACTCCAGACAACCAAATAACCCTATTAAAACTGGGATATAGTGCTAAAAAAAGAATTCTCAACTGAGGGAAATCGAATGGTTGAAAAGCACGTAAGAAATGTTCAGCATCCTTAGTCATCAGGGAAATGCAAATCAAAACAACCCCAAGATTCCACCTCATACCAGTCAGAATAGCTAAGGTCAAAAACTCAGGTGATAGTAGATGTTGGTGATGATGTAGAGAATAGGAACACTCCTCCATTGTTGATGGGACTGCAAGATGGTGCACTGTTTTGTTTTAAGAAAAGTGGCTATATGTAGACACCATTTTACATGAATCAAAGTGTTTCTAGAAGCAGAACTAAGATATATTTTGTCTCTTCTGTGTCATGAAGATATAAGGGGCTGAGCTTTTGTAAAAGTTAGTTTCAGTCACAAATATGTCACAAAGGGAGTGTAATGGTACTGGATACTATGATCAAAG
>NW_021608352.1:0-1200 GCF_004785775.1 Grammomys surdaster | reverse complement strand
AGAAACATGGTAGCAACATGTGACCAACTCTTCCAAAACAACTGTGCCCACTTGAAGAAACAAAGATGCACACTCAGGAAAATGAGTGAGAAATTCAGGTTTCTGATGCAGTCTTTGAAGCAGGCATCTCTACATAAGACAGTGGTATAGCTAGGATAACTGCTGTCAAGGCACCAGGTTTCCAGATCTACCAGGCCCCAGGCATTTGGCTCATGGTCGATGAGTGCCCTCAACACCAATAACCCTAAGGAAAGATTATTGTTTGTCAGAAACTCCAGGTGCCTGAGTCTCGCTCCAATGAGCTGCACTCAGTCAAACTTCAGGGCTAGGACAGTGAGTGTGAGTAGTGCATAGCCACTGAGCTCAATTCTCAGGTGGTGAGACTATGTTAGGCTATGAAGATAAGGACTCCTCCCTTGTCTGGTCTTGACTAATGTCTTCCTAGCTCAACAATAGTTTCTGTCAGACTTATTCTGGATGACCATTTTTTTGTCCTGGGTCTCAGCTCCCACCTAAGTCAGTCCATGTGTACTACAGTGAACTTTATGTCAGAGCCAGAGCTCTCATAGAAGCCATGAAAAAAGAGATAAGATTTGCAGGAACACTTTAAAATGGAAAGGTGATGACAACCAATTCGAGACCAAGTAGAAGAGCAGTGAAGGGAACATGTCCATTAAAAGTAGCAAAGTTCTATTCACTTGGAAATAGTTATCAATCCAAAAACATATGCACACACAAATGTAGTCAAGTTGAGAAAAGATAGAAAGTGCTTATCAATGATGAGTATCAAACTTCTCATCCAGTGCACTAGGATGGACTGCTCCATTAACAAAGCCAAATGCACACAGAGCAACACAGGTACAAACAAGAAGAGACACACTGACACACAAACACACACACACACACACACACACACACACACACACAAGACCTTTCTGAAGAGATGAAAAGAGGAGGAAGAAACCATGCAGAGACATACCACAGGAGACACCAAATGCAACAGCAAGAAGATAACATGAAAAGGACTTCTTACGTGATACTAGGAAATATGGAATCCATGTTAGACATTACATCAATAGTACACAAAACAATTTACAATCACCAAAATACCTACATTTGGAGTAGATGGAACGAGGACAATGCAGGTGAAAAGCATGTGTCTCATCTAGTGTGGTGCCAACTTTATTACTGTTGCCAAAG
>NW_021608351.1:0-6971 GCF_004785775.1 Grammomys surdaster | reverse complement strand
CAATAGTTTGTATAGTGCTTTTCTGCTGGAATCCAGCAACTTTCTTGGATATGCCATATCAATCAATGTAATATACATGGCCGGATGGTACAAGTGTTTATGCTTTAAACCAAACACACGTCCTAACTGAAATGTCACATATAATGTGATTTCAATGTTTTTAGCTGTGTTGTACTTAAATATAGATCTGGAAGTAAGAATGCATTGCATTGCACGCATCTGTACACTAGGTTTGTTCAAAGATTTGTGTATTGTTTTTCTGCTGGAATCTAGCAACTTACGTGGACATGCCATATGAAACAATGAAGTATAAATGACATGATGGTAAAAGAGTTTATGCTTTAAAGCAAACACACGTTCTAACTCAAATGTCACATGTAAGGTGATTTCAATGTTTTGAGCTGTATTGCACTTGCCTTTAGCTCTGGAAGTATGAATGCATTGCAATGCATTTCAGAGTACGTTTGTTCAATAAGACGTATAGTGCTTTTCTTCTGGAATCTAGCAACATTCTTGGACATGCCAAATGAAACAATGAGATATACATGGCCGGATGGTACAAGCGATTATCCTTTAAACCAAACGCATGTCCTAACTGAAATATCACATATAATGTGATTCCAATGCTTAAATCTGTGTTGTACTTGCCTTTAGCTCTTGAAGTACAAATGCTTTGCAATGCACGTATCTTTACAGTACATTTTATCAAGAAAGTGTATAGTGCTTTTCTGCTAGAATCTAGCAACTTACTTGAACATGCCATATGAAACAATCAAGTATACATGACTGGATGGTTCAAGTGTTTATGCTGTAAAGCATTCACAAGTCATAACTGAAATGTCACAAGTAACGTTGTTTAAGTGTTTTTAGCTCTTTTGTACTTGTGTTTAACTATGGGAGTACGAATGCTTTGCAATGCATTTTACAGTAGGTTTGTATAATATGTTGTATCATGCTTTTATGCTGGAAGCTAGCAACTCTCTTGGACAAGTCAAACGAAACAATGAAATATACATGGCCTAATGGACAAGTGTTTATGCTTTAAATCAAACAAATTTCCTAACTGAAATGTCACATGTAATGTGATTTCAATGTTTTCAGCTGTGTTGTACTTGCCTTTGGCTCTGGAAGTATGAATGCTATGCAATGCACGTATCTTTAGAGTACGTTTGTTCATTAATTTGTATAGTGCTTTTCTACTGGAATCTAGCAACTTATTTGGACATGCCATATGATAAAATGAACTATACTGACCGGATGGTACAAGTGTTTATGCTTTAAAGCAAACACACGTCCTACCTGAAATGTCACATGTACCATGATTTGAGTGTTGTTAGCGGTGTTGTACCTGCCTTTAGCTGTGGAAGTAGGAAAGCTTTGAAATGCGTGAATCTTTACTGTAGGTTTTTTCAATAAGTTGTGTAGTGCTTTTCTGCTGGAATCTAGCAACATACTTGGACAAGCCATACGAAACAATGAAGTATACATGACCGGATTGTACAAGTGTTTATGCTTTAAAGCAAACACAAGTCCTAACTTAAATGTCACATATAATTTTGCTTAAGTCTTTTGAGCTGTATTGTACTTGCTTGTAGCTCTGGAAGTATGAATTCATTGCAATGCATTTTACAGTATTTTTTTTAATTTTTTGTATAGTGTTTTTCTTCTGGAATCTTTCAACTTACTTGGACATGCCATATGAAAATGAAATATTCCTTCCTGGATGGTACAAGTGTTTATGCTTTAAACCAAACACACGTCCTAACTTAAATGTCACATGTAACGGAATTTTAGTGTTTTCTGTTGTATTGTACTTGCCTTTAGCTCTGGAAGTACAAATGCATTGCCATGCGCATATCTTTACAGTATATTTGTTCAATAAGTTGTATAGTGTGTTTCTGCTGGAATCCACACAACTTACTTGGACATGCCATATGATACAATGAAGTATCCATGACTGGATAGTACAAGTGTTTATGCTTTAAAGCAAACAAATGTGCTAACTGAAATGTCACATATAATGTTGTTTAAGAATTTTCAGCTGTGTTTAACTTACCTTTGCTCTGTAAGTACGAATGCATTGCAACACATTTTACAGTAGTTTTGTTCAATATATTGTATACTGCTTTTCTGCTGGAATCTAGCAACTTTCTTGGACATGCCATATGAAACAATGAAATATACATGGCTGGATGGTGCAAGTGTTTATACTTTAAAGCAAACAGAAGTCCTAACTGAAATGTCACATATTACATTCCTTAAGTTTTTTGAGCTGTATTATACATGCCCATAGCTCTGGAAGTATGAATACATTGCAATGCTTTTTACCGTAGGTTTCTAAATTTGTTGTATAGTGTTTTTCTGCCGGAATCTATCAACTTACTTGGACATGCCATATGAAACAATTAAACATACATGGCCAGACGGTAAAAGTGTTTATGCTTTAAAGCAAACACAAGTCATAACTGAAATGTCACATATAATGTATTTTAAGTCTTTGCAGCTGTATTGTACTTGCCTTTAGCTCTGGAAGTATGAATGCATTGCAATGCATTATAGAGTAGTTTTGTTTAATTTGTTGTATTGTTTTTTTTTCTGCTGGAATCTAGCAACTTACTTGGACACTCCATATGAAACAATGAAGTACATGAGACCGGATGGTACAAGTGTTTATGCTTTAATGCAAACAAACGTCCTACAAAAAATGTCACATGTTTCATGATTTGAGTGTTTACAGTGGTGTTGTACTTGCCTTTAGCTCTCGAAGTACGAATGGTTTGCAATGCGCATATCTTTACTCTAGGTTTGTTCAATATGTTGTATAGTGCTTTTCTGCTGGAATATAGCAATGTCCTTGGACATTCCATATGAAACAATAAATATACCTGGCTGGATGGTATAGGTGTATAAGATTTATAGGAAACACAAGTCGTAATTGAAATATCATGCATAACGTTGTTTAAGTCTTTGGGGCTGTGTTGTACTTGCTTTTAGCTCTGGAAATATGAATGCTTTCCAATGCGAGTATCTTTACTGTAGGTTTATTCAATACGTTGTATAGTGGTTTTCTGCTGGAATCTAGCAACTTTCTTGGACATACCAAATAAAACAATTAAATATACATGGCCTGATGGTACAAGTGTTTATGCTTCAAAGCAAACACACATCCTAACTGAAATGCGACCAGTAACATCATTTCAATGTTTTCAGTGGTGTTGTACTTGGCATTACCTCTGGAAGTACGAATGCTTTGTAATATCGAGTACCTTTACACTAGGCTTTTTCAATACGTTGTATAGTGCTCTTCTGCTGGAATCTTTCAACTTACTTGAACATGCCATATGAAACAATAGAACATACATGGCCAGACGGTAAAAGCGTTTCTGGTTTAAAGGAAAAACAACTCCTAATTGAAATGTCACATATAACGTAGTTTAGGTCTTTGCAGCTGTATTGTACTTGCCATTAGCTCTGGAAGTATGAATGCATTGCAATGCATTTTAGAGTAGTTTGGTTTAATTTGTTGTATTGTGCTTTTCTGCTGGAATCTAGCAACTTACTTGGACATGCCATATGAAACAATGAAGTACCCGAGACCGGAAGGTACAACTTGGACATGCCATATGAATCAATGTAGTATACCTGAACAGATTGTACAAGTGTATATGCTTTAAAGCAAACACAGGTCCTAACTGAAATGTCACATGTAACATTGTTTAAGTCTTTTGAGCTGTATTGTACTTACCTTTTGCTCTGGAAGTACGAATGCATTACGATGCATTTTAGACTAAGTTTGTTCAATAAGTTGTATAGTGCTTTTCTGCTGGAATCTAGGAACTTTCTTGGACATGCCATATGAAACTATTATATATACATGGCCGGATGGTACAAGTGTTTATGCTTTAAACCAAACACACGTCCTAACTGAAATGTCACATGTAACATGATTTCAATGTGTATCAACTGTGTTGTACTTGCCTTTAGCTATGGAAGTACTAATGCTTTTCAATGCACGTATCTTTACACTATGTTTGTTCAATAAGTTGTATAGTGCTTTTCTGCTGGAATCTAGCAACTTTCTTGCAAATGCCATATGAATCAATGTAGTATACACGAACGGATGGTACAAGTGTATATGCTTTCAAGCAAACACAAGTCCAAACTGAAATGTCACATGTAACATTGTATAAGTCTTTTCAGCAGTATTGTACTTGCCTTTTCCTTTGGAAGTACGAATGCGTTGCAATGCACTTTAGACTAAGTTTGTTCAGTAAGTTGTATAGTGCTTTTCTGCTGGAATCTAGCAACTTACTTGGACATGCCATATGAAACAATGAAGTACACGAGACCGGATGGTACAAGTGTTTATACTTTAAAGCAAACACAGGTACTAACTGAAATGTCACATGTAACGCTGTTTAAGTCTCTTCAGCTGTATTGTACTTGCCTTTAGTTCTGGAAGTACGAATGCTTTACAATGCGCGTATCTTAACTGTAGGTTTGTTCAATATGTTATATAGTGCTTTCTGCTGGAATCTAGCAACCTCCTTGGACATTACATATGAAACAATGAAATATATCTGTCTGGATGATATAGGTGTATAAGCTTTATAGGAAACACAAGTCCTAACTGAAATAACATATATAACGTTGTTTAAGTCTTTTGAGCTATATTGTACTTGCTTTTAGCTATGGAAGTACGAATGCTTTACAATGTGACTATCTTTACTGTAGGTTTGTTCAATGCAATTCATAGTGGTTTTCTGCTGGAATCTAGCAACTTTCTTGGACATACCTTATAAAACAATGAAATATACATGGTCAGATGGTAAAGTGTTTATGCTTTAAAGCAAACAAACGTCCTACACAAAATGTCACATGTTTCATGATTTGAGTGTTTTCATCTTTGTTGTACTTGCCTTTAGCTCTGGAAGTACGAATGCTTTACAATGCCTGTATCTTTACTGGAGGTTTGTTAAATACAATGTACAGTGCTTTTCTGCTGGAATCTAGCAACTTTCTTGGACATACCATATGAAACACTTAAATATACATGGCCGGATGGTACAAGTGTTTATGCTTCAACGCAAACACACATCCTAACTGAAATGCGACAAGTAACATGATTTCATTGTTTTCAGTGGTGTTGTACTTGGCATTACCCCTGGAAGAACGAATTCTTTGTAATGCAATTATTGTTACACTTGGCTTTTTCAATACGTTGCATAGAGCTTTTCTGCTGGAATCTATCAACTTACTTGGACACGCCATATTAAACAATGAAACACACATGGCCACACTGTAAAAGTGTTCATGCTTTAAAGCAAACAAAAGTCCTAATTGAAGTGTCACATATAACGTAGTTTAAGTCTTTGCAGCTGTATTGTACTTTTATCTCTGGAAGTACGAAGTACTTTGTATAGTGCTTTTCTGCTGGATTCTAGCAACTTAATTGGACATGCCATATGAATCAATGTAGTATACATGATGAACGGTACAAGTGTATATGCTTGTGCTAGGACTTGTTTTTGCTTTAAAGCATAAACAATTTTCCCGTCAGGCCATGTATGTTTCATTGTTTCATATAGCATGTCCAACTAAGTTGAGAGATTACAGCAGAAAAGCAGTATACAACGTATTGAAAAATCCTAGTGTAAAGATACACGTATTACAAAGCATTCGTACTTCCAGAGGTAATGCCAAGTACAACAACACTAAAAACAATGAAATCATGTTACTGGTCGAATTTCAGTTAGGATGTGTGTTTGCTTTGAAGCATAAACACTTATACATTCTGGCCATGTATATTACATTGTTTCATATGGTATGTCCAAGAAAGTTGCTAGATTCCAGCAGAAAAGCACTATACAATGTATTGAATAAACCTACAGTAAAGATATGCACATTGTAAAGCATTCGCACTTCCAGAGCTGAAAGCAAGTACAATACAGATCAAAAGACATAAACAACGTTATATATGATATTTCAGTTAGGACTTGTGTTTCCTATAAAGCTTATACACCTATACCTTCCAGCCAGGTATATTTCATTGTTTCATATTGAATGTCCAAGTAAGTTGCTATATTCCAGCAAAAAAGCACTATGTAACGTATTGAACAAACCTACAGTAAAGATACGCGCCTTGTAAAGCATTCGAACTTCCAGAACTAAAGGCAAGTACAATACAGCTGAAGAGAATTAAACAACGTTACATGTGACATTTCAGTTAGTACCTGTGTTTGCTTTAAAGCATAAACACTTGTAACATCCGGTCATACATAGTACATTTTTTCATATGGCATGTCAAAGAAAGTTGCTAGATTCCAGCAGAAAAGCACTATACAACTTATTGAACAAACATAGTATAAAATGCATTGCAAATGCACTCGTACTTCCAGAGCAAAAGGCAAGTATAATACAGCTGAAAAGACTTAAACAATGTTACATGTGACATTTCAGTTAGGACTTGTGTTTGCTTTAAAGCATATATACTTGTAACACCCGTTCATGTATACTACATTTATTCATATGGCATGTCCAAGTAAGTTCCTAGATTCCAACAGAAAAGCACTGTACAATGTATTGAACAAACCTCCAGTAAAGATACGGGCATGTCAAAGCATTCATACTTCCAGAGGTAAAGGCAAGTACAACACCGCTGAAAACACTCAAATCATGAAACATGTGACATTTTGTATATGACGTTTGTTTGCTTTAAAGCATAAACACTAGTACATCCGGTCTCGTGGACTTCATTGTTTCATATGGCATGTCCAAGAAAGTTGATACATTCCAGCAGAAAAGCACAATACAAAAAATTATACAAAACTACATAAAATGCATTGCAATGAATTCATACTTCCAGAGCTAAATGCAAGTAAAATACAGCTGCAAAGGCTTAAACCATGTTATATGTGACATTTCAATTGGGACTTGTGTTTGCTTTAAAGCATAAACACTTGTACATTCGG
>NW_021608350.1:0-1349 GCF_004785775.1 Grammomys surdaster | reverse complement strand
AAATAATATTAGCTGCATGGTATTAGCATACAAAGGCACAAGTTTGTCAATGGAATAGAGTTGAACACCCAGAGATAATTCCAACCACATATAATTCCATTCTACTTGGTGTTTGCTAAGGAATCCACCTAGACACACTGAGAACAACAGGACATCCTTAAACAAGTGGTGCTAAGGAACAGTCTTGGCATGGCTCTAAAAGAGGTTCTGAGACATGGAGTCCCTGGGAACAGCAAAAAGAATGATTGGAAGTCAAAGTGTGGATTCAAGCTGATGACCTGTGTGTTCCGCTTGATACGGTTTTTTCAGTCGGCTTCCCTCTATGACCTGCTTTCTCCCTGGAGATCTGTGTATATTCTCCTTTCTGGCTATACTAAGAGATCTCTCTGTCCATGTCCTGCATTCTTGTTATTCTAAGAGATTTCTGTCCATGGTCTGTGTGTGTTTGTCTGTGTGTGTGTGTTCTCCAAGAAGTTCTCTCTTTCCTATAACATTTTCTGGATACCACATCTCCCATAGAACACAGGTCCAATCTTTATTTTACATATCAATCAATCTCAATTTACTCAAAGTTTCCTTTGGAGTATCTCAGGAATCACCATTCTATAACCCAAGTCCCTCCATTCTTTTTAGTTTTTAATTTTTTATTTTTATTTTTTGGTTTTTCGAGACAGGGTTTCTCTGTGTACTCTTGGCTGTTCAGGGACTCACTCTGTAGACTAGGCTGGCCTTGAACTCAGAAATGCACCTGCTTCTGCCTTCCAAATGCTGGGATTAAAGGGGTGTGCCACCACTGCCCAACAAGTCCCTCCATTCTTAACAGACAGCAAACATAGATTTTTTTTATTAACATTGCAAAAGAATTCAGAGATGTGACTGTCTTTGTTAACCACACACTAACCTAATAGCATGGGACCCTACCTTGAAATGAACATTTCACCACTCCTGAGCCTGGACTTGCTGCATACCAAACTGACCTTGAACTCAGGAATGTGCCTGCCTTTTTATTTCCCTGCCTTTGCGTCTTTCTCATTCACTAGCTCATAGTGTATTTCCCTTTTTTTTTTTTTAAGATTCATTAAAGAGCCCTACATATAATTTATATTGCATCTGTATTTTTTGCATAGTTGAGAAATTGTATATTTTTAAACTCATGTAGTTCCTGAAATCCCAGTTTTTACCACTTTGCAGAGACATAGCCACACCCTCAACTTCAGGACTCCTGCTACTTCTCACCTTCATGGAGTCATTAACATTCAAGGGAGGACATTCCTCTGAAGGAAAGAGTCCTCCCCTGCTACTGGGTCTGGAAAGTATGTACATTACTATACAAACAAGGCTTATTTATG
>NW_021608349.1:0-1005 GCF_004785775.1 Grammomys surdaster | reverse complement strand
ATATATTCACATCATCGTCGTATTTACAGTAATATATTCACATCATCACCGTATTTACAGTAATATATTAACATCATCACTGTATTTACAGTAATAGATTTATATCATCACCGTATTTACAATAATATATTTATATCATCACCGCATTTACAGTAATATATTCTTCCTCCTAATCCTAGTTGATGAAAGATATACATGTAGCCTATAATAAACATGCATGCGTGTGTAAAAAATGCATTCCTCATATTATATATATAATAAAAATGATGGATAAATAGTAATAAATAAAAACATCATACATTACGTTTCTAATAAATGCTGTGAATAAGAAATAAATATATGGAAACAAATATATATTATATATAATAAATGTAAAGAATGATAAACATAGAAGTAAATATATTACATATATCATACATAATGAATAAATGTACGTATATGAATATATTATGCAGATAATTACGATGAATGTAAGAATAATATGTAGCATTTGTAAAGTACGTGTCCATTTATTATAAATAATGTATGTAATAAACAAAATAAATATATATGTAAATTTTATAGATATTATAGATATATTATAATATATCTACATTATAATATATATTATATATTATATATTTTTATATTTAATAATGTATATATAAATTATATATATGTTTACATATCAAATATATAAGTATTATATATACATATAAATATATATAAATATTATAGATATGTTATATCTATAATAAATATAATAAATACATATATCTATATATTTTATATATAATGAATACACATAAATATAATAAATACATATATCTATATGTTTTATATATGATGAATACGCATAGATTATTACATAAAATATATAATACACATAATAAAAACATAACATGTATAAATATATTACAAATATTACATGTGATCTATAAAAATACATATATGAATAAATGAATATATATCTTATATATTTTTAAGTATTATAGGTATGAAATCCACGAGTTGACATGTCGTAAT
>NW_021608348.1:0-1591 GCF_004785775.1 Grammomys surdaster | reverse complement strand
ACTAGTTTTTTCCACAGTGTTTTCAGTTTTATGAATTTTTCTCAAAGTAAATGTTCAATTTTATCAGGAAAAATTGTTTTTAATCACATTCCTTTGCAAATTAAATGGTCTACTTTTCAATGTACCATTTTTCATGAATTTTAAATGCAAATTTCTCCTTTTTCATAATTTCCTTTGATTTCTGTTCCATTTGAAAATATTTTATTATTGACTGTGTAATTTTCTTCAGGTTTTCACGATTTTTCCTGAAATTTTCACTGGTTTTTTCCACAGTATTTTCAGTTTTATGAATTTTTCTCAAAGTAAATGTTGAATTTTATCAGGAAAAATTGCTTTTAATCCCATTTCTTTACAAATCAAATGGTCTCCTTATCAATTTTAAATTGATTGTATGAATTTTTAAGGCAAATTTCTCCATTATCATAATTTTCTTTGATCTCTCTTCCATTTGATTATAGTTTATTATTTACTGTGTAATTTGTCTTCAAGTTTTCACGATTTTTCCTGAAATTTTCACAAGTTTTTCCCACAGTGTTTTCAGTTTTATGAAATTTGTGCCAATTAAATGTTCAATTTAATCAGGAAAAACTGTTTTAAATCACATTTCTTTATAAAACAAATGGTCTCCTTATCAATTTTCTATTTATTTTATGAATTTTAAGTCAAATTTCTCCTTTTTCATAATTTTCTTTGATTTCACTTCAGTTTGATTATAGTTTATTATTGACTGTGTAATTTGTCTTCAAGTTTTAATGATTTTTCCTGAATTTTTCACTAGTTTTTCCCACAATGTTTTCAGTTTTATGAATTTTTTGCCAAATAAATGTTCAATTTTATCAGGAAAAACTGTTTTAAATCACATTCCTTTTGAAATGAAATGGTCTCCTTTTCAATGTACTATTTTTCCTGAATTTTAAATGCAAATTTCTCCTTTTTCATGATTCTCTTTGATTTCTCTTCTGTTTGATTATAGTTTATTATTGACTGTGTAATTTGTCTTCAAGTTTTCACTATTTTTCCTGAAATTTTCACTAGTTTTTAACACAGTATTTTCAGTTTTATGAAATTTTTTGCCAAGTAAATGTTCAATTTTATCAGGAAAAACTGTTTTAAATCATATTCCTTTACACATCAGATGTTCTCCATCTTAATTTTTTTTTCACTTTTCAATAAAAATTTCTCCTTTTTCATAATTTTCTTTGATTTCTTTTTAGTTTAATGATAATTTATTCTTGGCTTTGTAATTTGTCTTCAAGTTTTCACTATTTTTCCTGAAATTTTCACTAGTTTTTTCTAAACTGTTTTCAGTTTTATGAATTTTTTGCCAAGTAAATGTTCAATTTTATCAGGAAAAACTTTTAAATCACATTCCTTTGCAAATGAAATGGACTCCTTTTCAATCTACTATATTTCATGAATTTTAAATGCAAGATTCTCCAATTTCATAATTTTCTTTGATTTCTGTTCCGTTTGATTATAGTTTATTATTGACTGTGTAATTTGTCTTCAAGTTTCATGATTTTTCCTGAATTTTTCACTAGTTTTTTCCACAGTATTTTCAGTTTTATGAATTTTTCTCAAAGTAAATGTT
>NW_021608347.1:0-6409 GCF_004785775.1 Grammomys surdaster | reverse complement strand
ACAGCTCCAGCAAATCTGACACATTCCAGAGGTATTGGAATTAAATTGAAAAAGTGATAGTAGAATTTGAATTTAACTTTTGTAAACACAGTTAAAATTTTCATGTTTTTAATTTATTGAGGTTAGTGGCAGCATGCATAACAGTGTATGTGTGTTCATGTAGATGTAGGTCAAAGGACAATTTGGGGAGTCAGTTCTCTCTTGTTCTGAAGTCCCTGGAGACCAAGTAGAATTTTCAATATTACCAGCCTGTGCCTCATATTGAAAGTCCAAAATGAAATAATGACTGAGTTCATTTTACATTTTAATATTTTAGCAGTATGGGGGATCAAGCCAAGCCTGTATTTGTTAGGCAAACCCTTTACTTTCTGAGCTGTAGCCCCAGTTTTACTAACTTTTAAAGTTTGTACTAAAATTATGCATATCAGCTGGGCACTCCAACACCCTCTCTTCTTTAACTCCCTCTTGTTGAGGTTTATTGATAAGATTTAGGGTAGGTATGGCTCAACTGAGTTTTGGTTATGCCTAGATCACCAGAACTCAGTAGGCATGGATACCAGCAATGAGCTGACAAGCACACTGATCCTCTCACCATTCTCAGAGCTCTCTGGAAACTGGAGAGGCACCCAAGTTGTTGATTTGTTTCAGTTTTTGATGATGGTCATGCATATCTCCTCTCATCTCTCTCTTTGTGTGTGTGTATGTGTGTGTGGCTACAAGTCTTTCTGTTTTCCTTCATAGTTACGGGACCCATACACATGAACTTTTTAAGAAACAGGGAATTCCTGGTCCCACACCTCTGCCTTTTTTTGGCACTATGTTGAATTACTACAAGGTGAGCATTGACTGAGATTTCTTTATGGCTTCTGCATGTGTTCAATAATGGCTTAGTTCTATTAACTGCTCCTTATGGATAAACCCTGAGATGTCAGGCTCTCATACAGTGTTTACTCATGGTTCCAGAATTTTCTGTCCAAGGGTTTTCTGGGAGTCTCTTTGCCATATTAAAACTCAATAAAATATTTGTTTGTGTGTATATTTTTATAGTAATTACATAGGCCTTTGCATGTGTGTGAGTTCTCATACGTGTGTGCTAAGGCATATGTGTGTATATGTGAAAGCTATATGTGTGTGTTTTTATAATATAATATAATATAATATAATATATAATATAATATAATATAATATAATATAATATAATATAATATAATATAATATAATATATATTCATTTTCATGTGTGCAAATGTCCATATGTGTGTGCAGGAGCATTTGCATGTAAATGTGTGTATCTGAAGGCCACAGGTTGATGCTGTGTGTCTTCCTGATTGCTCTGAACTTCATCCTTTGAGGCAGAGTCTCTCACTTTGACCTGGCTTTCTCTGACACTACCAGTTTAGCTAGCTTGCTTGCTCTTGGGATCCTTTTTCTCTAACTCTTACAAGTTGATTCTATTACCTTCTGTCAGGCATTTACACAGATCCTGAGGACCCAAATGCTGGTTTTCACAGGGTGCTTTTCCCACTGAAGCATTGTCAGAGATCAAATTGTCAACATCACCCCCCATTTATTTATTTATTTCTGTGTGAGTGTGTTTATATGCCACAGCAGACATGTGTAGGTAAGAGGACAGTTTGTGGGAGTCAGTTTTCTCTTCCAACCATCTTAGTCCTAGGGATGGAGCACAAGTTGTCAGGCTTGGTGGCAAGTTCCTTTTCATTCAGAGTCATGTCACCCACCCTAGTGTCAGTTTATTGAAATTTACCTTGAGTAAGAAGGCCAGATCTCATTTGATCTTGATATTGATGACCTGATCTTCTGAACTTGTGAGCAATAAAGGAAGAGTTGTTTCTTGCTCAGTGTAGTGTCTGGGAAGGCACTGATGTATTTATTTGGAGAAAATCTTGAAGAGGTTTCCAAGTTTTAGGACACTAATCTATATTTGTGTATATGGGTGTGTGTTTGTGCATGTGAGTGCAGTAGCTATTGAGGAGAGAAGAGGGCAGTGGATTCTCTGGAGCTAGAGTTAGAGATGGAGGTGAGACGCAGGAAGTGGGGTTTGGGAATTGAACTTGGACCCTCTGAAAGTTTAACCAGTGCTCTTAACTGCTGCCGAGCCACATCTCCAGGCCTAGTGACATATTTTAGGATTTATTTATTTATTTATTTCCTACCTTTAAAGGCAGCAAACTTATGTATGAGTCTGAGTCACAAGTAAAGATATCTGAGGCAGGATGATGGTTGTCAAATCACCTTAGATACTTACCTAGGTAATCCAGTTTTTATTTTCTTTTAAAGGTTTGTTAAAGGTCAAGGCAATTTAAACAAAATAACTAGAAAATTATGTAATGAGAACGTAATGTGTCTTGTAGGCTCTAAGTTTAGGTGGACCATTTGTGACTAACCTGCTTTGATACTTGACCCATGGTCAGTTCCCAAGACAGATATTCTCAAGCTCACACCTAGAGGGTGAGTGACAAAGCTTGTGCTGCTGTCTGCTCAGGATTTTCTTTTTACAGGATCTGTGCTTACCTTGCATATTCTTTAAAACAATTGTGTTAATCATCATCATCATCATCATTATTGTGTGAATGGTACATGTATGTGTTGTCCATGTACATGTCTATGTCTGTGAGTCAGTATGCAGAAGTCACAGGAAGTTGTAACACACCCTGTTCTCTCATTCTGCACTTTCCCACTGACCCCTCCTGCTCTTTGACATGTCAAACATTTCTGAATAAGAACTTTTCTGTATCAGAGACAATGAACCTGACTTCATGTGATCTGAGGGTTTTGGTGTTCTGGCTATAGAAGGGTCAGTACATACAAGACAATAATGGATTTCATGCTATCTCTCTTTTCAGGGTTTATGGAAAATTGACATGGAGTGCTATCAAAAGTATGGAAGAAGATGGGGGTGAGTATTCTGTAAAGTTCTATCAAGTTGACTGTTTTTAGGAGGAGGCATCCCACTTGTGTAAGGATGTGGCCAGCCTGAATTGTATCCCTGTGTAATGATGATACTGCATGTCATTAAGTACCAGGGTTCAAATGTCTAATTGACATGAAAACATTGCACACTGTGGCTTTTTGACAGGCTTTGATGTTCCATGGACTCAAGTTCTTTTTATTCCATTAATTATTTATTTATTCACTTTACAATCTGGTTGCTACATCTCCCACCCCCATGCCCATCACACAGTCTGCCCCTCCTTCATCCTCTGAGAATGTGGGACGCCTTGGTATCCCCCAGGCCTCAAGTTTTTTCCAGTGTCCACTTTTAATTTGTTTTTTCCTCTGAGATGTCCTTTTCCTGAGATGCAGTGCATTGCCTCAGGTCCCTCTTATCTGCTCTGCCAAATGTCTTGTTCTATCTATCTTCTTGCCACATTGGCTTATGTGTGTATAGAAGCCCACATTCCTCCGCTACATCATCATGAATTTATTATGTCATTTGACAGGAGGGACGGGGGGCATGACTTAGCTAAGGGGTTGGTAAATGGCTCATGCTTAGCATTAAAACAAAACCTTCCTCTGTGCATAAAGAGACTTTGTTGTTGTTTATATTTTATTTTAAATCAATTTTTTTTGGAAGGGAGACATGTGTCTTGGTGCATATTTGTAGGTCAGAAGATAACATGTGGAAGTTAGTTCTTTATTTCCAGGGGATTGAGCTGAGGTTATCAGTCTTGGTACAGGTGCCTTTATGTGTTGTGTGATCTCCTCAGCCCTTGCCAAAGTTTTTGGTAAAAATGTGCATCAGATGCCAGCTTCTGCCAGTCAGTTTTCTCTTTCTACCACACAGATTCCAGGGACTGAGCTGACATCTACCTCTACTGAGCTGCCTCTACCTTTGTGTATTTTTAAGATTAATATTTTTCTTTATTAAGTCAGGTTCCTCTGTGTGTAGCACTGGTTGTCCTGGACTTACTTTGTAATCTAGGCTGGCCTTGAACTCACAGAGATCTGCCTGCCTCTGACTTCCATGTACTCCAGAGGTATTGGATATCCCCTTAGCTGGTGTTACATGTGATTGTGAGCTACCCTATGTAGGTGTTAGTTACAAAACTTGGGTCTTCTGTGAGAGCATAGAGTGTCATAGAAAATGGTATAGACAACTCTCACATATACAGTTCTAGACTTGGAAAATGTCAGCTTGTTATTTGTAAGTGTGATGCTTTTCAGAACTACTTTGTCTTTCATTGACTCACTGTGTCTTTAATGACATTACCTATCATTTTACAAAGACTCCATTTTGTCTGTGATCAAAATCCCTAAGCTAAACTGGGAACTCCTGTGACCATGTATTGTATAAGCAGAGTGAGTGTCCTGCAGCATTAGGATCAAAGTCTGGGTGTGGCTCTCACTTCAGAACCTGATTCATCAGCTGTCTTCCCCACACAGGTTGTTTGATGGCCGAGTGCCTCTGTTTGCCTTCATGTACCCAGAGAGGATTTAGAATGTGCTAGTGAATGCTATTCTGTCTTCACAAACCGGTGGGTAGGTCACATTGTTTTTTTTTTTCATGAATGAATGAATGAATGAACTTTACATCCTGATTGTAGCTCCCCTCTATTTTTTCCTCCCAGTCCCATCCTTACTAATCCGTCTCCCCATAGCCTCATCCCCTTCTGCTCAGAGAAGGGGAAGTCCCCCTTGTGTACCACCTGGCCGTGGGTCAAACAGTAGCATCAGGACTAAGGGCATTCTCTCCCACAGAGGCCCAACAAGGTGGTCCAGCTAGTGGGAGGAGATCCAATGGCAGGCAACTGATTCAGAGACAGCCCCAATTCCAATTGTTAGGGGACCCACAGAAAGACCAAGCTACATATCTGCTACAAATATGTAGGAAGCCTAAGTCCAGCCCCTGTGACCATTTTGGTTGGTGGTTCAGTCTCTGTGAGCCTCGTTGTGCCCATGTTAGTTGACTCTACATGTCTTCTTTTGGGTCCCCAACCCTTCTGGCTTACTCAATTCTATCCCTTACTCATCTACATGACTCCCCAAGTTGTACCTGATGTTTTGCCTAAGAATCTTTGCATCTATTTTCATCTCTTGCTGGATTCATCCTCTCTAGAGTCAGTTGTGCTAGGTCCCTTTCTGAATGCAGAGTAACATTTATAGTGTCTCTCATTCTATGGGTCACAAATTTGATCAGGCATTACTCAGTCATTCACTCATCTTCATCCCTCCACATCATTTAGGAAGATAATTTTTGGGTGGATTGTTTTGTTTGTTGATTCATGTGCCCTCTCCTTCCTCTCGAAATCCTGCTTGGCTATAGGAAAGTCTCAGGGGTTTGTTTGCTATTGACTCTAGCAAAGCCAGAACCTTCTAGATTCACTGAGAGATCTTGTCATAAAAAATGCCATAGAGAGTTGTAGGAAAATATGCATGGTCTCCACATGAGCACAAATGGGCATGTGCATATATAGTGTTATTGGGGTCCTGTATCTGCTCTGCCACAGGGAACGGCTGTTCTGAAAGTCAGCACATGGAATGTTGATTGCACATATGCCACACTGTTGCTGGGTGGAAGTTGGGCTGTAGGGAAGCCTTGAGACATCACTCCAGGGGTGGGAAAGTGCAGCCTTAGGTGCAAGACAGCCAGAGCTGACCCAGGGGTTCCCAAACCTGCAAGGAAGTCAGGGCCTTCTGGTTCTCAAGCTCATGGACATCCAGGTGCCATTGGAAGCTGCTGAAGAGTTGAGAACAGAGTTAGGTCCCCCCGCTGTCTGGATCTAGCCTGGGGATTGGGGTGGGTGGAAGGGGATCTCTGGCTGCTCCAGTGGGGAGAGTATTTGGCTTGATGGTTGGCAGTGGGTTTGAGCTTGGGCTTGGTGGTGGCCATGGCTGGGAGCACAGAGAGGTCTCCCACAGGAGATTAGATGTTGGCTCTATAGGTGAAGGCCTTCTCCATGGCACCTCATGGCAGATCTTGAAGAAAAGATGCAGTCTGCAGTTTAAAGGCATTTATTGTCATGGAAGAAAGTGGATGTGTATCATCATACCACACTTCTCAGGGTGGGCCTAAGGTTACATACCTTTTGCAGGGCTGAGTGTTTGTGAAGGAAAGCTTATTGGCCAAGCCCTCCAGGTCTTTAGGTAGCTTGTTAAAATGGAGATCTGTCTTGAGCCTATGTGACCACAGGTCATGACCTCTACATGTGTAGGGGCTTGGGGCATTGCCTTTATGTGACTGATGGCCTCAAATCTATAGGGGGCTGTTACTAGTGACAGAGGCCTGGTGCCAGGGAATAGGAGAAGTGCCTACAGTTCCCTCAGAGTTTCCAAGACTTCAACCCTTAGCTCAGCCAGGGACCAAGCTACATTTAACAGTCCCACATGCACCAGCATTTATATGTATACACACACACACACACACACACACACACACACACACACACACA
>NW_021608346.1:0-1143 GCF_004785775.1 Grammomys surdaster | reverse complement strand
AAAATCCTTTTCCTCTGTGATGGCCATCAACAATATGCAGTGCTGTCACCATACTCCACACTCTACTAACATTCACCCTTATCTCTCTTTTTCAAATTGGTTCTTTTTGTTGTGTCAGTAATTTATGATATTCCAAATTCCTAATGAGGCAATTTACCATTTTGCTAATGTCTTAGTTTCTGTTGCTGTAACAAAACACCATGGTCAAAAGGAACATATGAGAAAAGTGTAGATTTCCTTATGTACCTTGGTCACAGTTAAATGAAAAAAGCCAAGACAAGAACATGGATGCAGGGCCTAATTAGGATCCATGGTATAATGCTTACTGTTGCCATCATATCTATGTTGTCTACAGTGCTATTTCTTACAGTGCCCACAACAACTTGCCAGAGAACTGTAGAACTGTTCACAAACAGTAGGGTCACCTTATATTAACCAATAATTAAGAACATGTCTTACACACATACACATGTCAAAATGATGGCAGCCATTCCCCAATTGAGAGTCCCTGTCCTCAAAAAAAAAAACCTAAGAATATTAGGAATAGAAGAGGATGAAGATTCCCAGTGCAGAGGGCCAGAAAACATCTTCAACAAAATCACAGAAGAAATCTTCCCTAACCTAAAGAAAGAGAGGTCATAAGTAAACGAGAAACCCACAGAACACTGAATGAATTTGACGAGAAAAGATGCTCTTCCCACCACATTATAATAAAAACACTAAATGTACAGAAGAAAGAAAGAACATTAAAGGATGTAAGTGAAAAGTGCTATGTACCATAAAAAGGCAGACCTATAATAATTACAACAGACTCCTCAACAGAGACTCTGAAAGCCTAAGAGCTTAGATAGATGTAATACAGACCCTAAGAGACCACAGATGCCAGCCCAGGCTACTATACCCAGCAAAACTCTCTATCAACACAGATGGACAAACAAGAATATTCCATGACAAACTCAAATTTAAACAGTATTGTTCTACTAACCCAGCCATACTTAGGATACTAGGAGGAACACTGCAACATAAGGAAGGTAACTACACCCAACAAAACACAAGAAATTAACCATATAACAACAAACCCTAAAGAAGAGAAATACACACACATACACACACACACACACACACACACACACACACACAAAC
>NW_021608345.1:0-1951 GCF_004785775.1 Grammomys surdaster | reverse complement strand
CTATTCATGTTCATTGATTTCTGATTTGTTATTATCTACGAATGATACATATTGATTATTCATGTTCACTTATTTCTGACTTACTATTATCTATGTCGGATGACTATTGATATTTGAGCGTTATTTATTACGGATTTACCATTAATTATGAATGATGACTATTGATTATTCAAGTTAATTTATTTCTGATTTACTATTATCACAAATGGTGATTATTGATTATTCCTGTTCATTTATTTCTAACTCAGTATTATCTATGACTGATGTCTATGAATATTTCAGTTTTATTTATTTCTGATTTACTATTATTTATGACTGATGACTATTGACTCTTCATGATCATTTATTTCTGACATACTATTACCTAAGACTGATGACTATTGATGTTTCACGTTTATTTATTTCTGATTAACAATTATGTATGACAAATGACTATTGATCATTCATGTTCGTTTATTTCTGACTTACTATTTTCTATGACGGATGACTATTGATAATTAAGCTTTATTTATTTCTGATTTACTTTTAAGTACGACAGATTACTATTGATTATTCATGTTCATTTACTTCTGACTCACTATTATCTATGACTGATGACTATGGATATTTCAGTTTTATTTATTTCTGATATCCTATTAAATATGACTGATGACTATTGATTATTCCAGTTCATTTTTTTCTGATTTACTATTATTTACAAATGCTGAATACTGATTATTCCTTTTCATTTATTTCTGAATTACTATTATCTATGACTGATTACTATTGATATTTCAGCTTTATTTTTATCTGATTAACTATTAGCTATGCCAGATGACTATTGATCCTTAAGCTTTATTTATTTCTGATTTACCATTAACTATGAATGATGACTATTGATTATTCAAGTTCATTTATTTCTAATTTACTATTTTTCATGAATGGTGAATATTGATTATTCCTGTTCATTTATTTCTGACTTAGTCTTATCTATGACTGATGAATATTGATAATTCAGCCTTGTTCATTTCTGATTTCCTATTAACTATGACGGATGAGTGTTGATTACTCATGTTCATTTTTTTTTCAGATTTACCATTATCCACGAATGGTGAATATTGATTATTCATGCTTATTTATTTCTGATTTACAATTATACAAGAGTTGTGAATATTGATTTATACTGTTCATTTATTTCTGACTTACTTTTATCTATGACTGATGACTCTTGATTATTCATGTTCATTTATTTCTGACTTTCTATTATCTATGACTGATGACTATTGTTATACATGTTCATTTATTTCAGATTTTCTATTATCTATGACTATTGACTCTTGATAATTCAGCTTTATTTATTTTTGATTTCCAATTAACTATGACATGTGACTATTGACTATTCATTTTCATTTATTTGTGTTTTACACTTTTCCAGGAATGGTGAATATTGATTATTCCTTCTCATTACTTTCTGAGCTACTATTTTCAATGACTTATGACTATTGATATTTAATCTTTATTTATTTCTGATTTCCTATTAACTATGACTGATGACTATTGATTATTCATGTTCATTTATTTCTGATTTACTTTTATCCACGAATGGTGAATATTGATTATTTCTGTTCATTTGTTTCTGACTTACTATTGTCTTTGACAGATGACTGTAAATATTTCAGCTTTATTTATTTCTGATTTCCTATTAAGTATGCCTGATGACTATTGATTATTCATGATCATTTATTTCTGACTTACTCTTACCTATGACTGATGACTCTTGATAATTAAGCTTTATTTATTTCTGATTTACTACTAACTATGACAGATGATTATTGATTATTCATGTTCATTTCTTTCTGACATACAATTATCTATGACTGATGACTATTGATATTTCAGATTTATTGTTTTCTATTTTTCTATTAACTATCCCAGATGACTTTTGATTATTCATTATAATTTATTACTGATT
>NW_021608344.1:0-1494 GCF_004785775.1 Grammomys surdaster | reverse complement strand
AATTAAATGGATGCTTGCTTCGTCACCACCATTTTGCGGCATACAAATCACTTTCTATCTCTCTGTTTTGTTAAAATATCCCTGTCTAATGTAAACCTCTACAGGATATTTTTGAGTGAATAAAAAAATAGGCTAACTAGTTGATGAACTAGTTCAAGAGAAATAGATAATGTAATGTGCACATAAATATTCTTTTTTCTTTGAAATTTGTTATTAGGTATTTTCTTTACATTTCAAATGTTATCCCCTTTCCCAGTATCTAGAATATAGTGTCCTGTGTCCTCCAGCAAGACAGATTTGTAAGAGTTTATAAAAGTCCAGAGTGATCACTAAAGTATGCATATATTAAGGCTGATTTGTCTTAAGAGATAAAGAATCCATTCTTCTTATTAAATCATCCTCCTCCCTCCTCTTAAGCCTGTCACCAGAAGAATGTAAGCAAAGCATCACTGCTCACAGCAATTTCCAGACAACCAAATTACCCTATTAAAAAATGGGGTATAGAGCTTAACAAAGAATTTTCAACGGAAGAAACTCGAATGGCCGAGAAGCATCTAAAGAAATGTTCAGCATCCTTAGTCGTCAGGGAAATGCAAATCAAAACAACCCTGAGATTCCATCTCACACCAGTCAGAATGGCTAAGATTAAAAACTCAGGTGATAGTAGATGCTGGTGAGGGTGTGGAGAAAGAGGAACACTCCTCCATTGTTGGTGGGACTGCAAGATGGTGCAACCACTTTGGAAATCAGTCTGGCGGTTCCTCAGAAAATTGGACATAGCATTACCCGAGGATCCAGCTATACCACTCCTAGGCATATACCCAGAAGATGCTCGAACATATAACAAGGACATATGCTCAACTATGTTCATAGCAGCCTTATTTATAATAGCCAGGAGCTGGAAAGAACCCAGATGTCCTTCAACTGAGGAATGGATTCCAAAATGTGGTATATTTACACAATGGAGTATTACTCAGCTATTAAAAACAATGAATTCGAGAGGTTCCTAGGTAAATGGATGGAACTAGAAATTATCATCCTGAGTGAGGTAAGCCAATCACAAAAGAACACACATGGTATTCACTCACTGATTATTGGATATTAGCCTAGAACCTTGAAATGCCCAAGATGCAACTCACAGGCCACATGAACCCCATAAAGAAGGAAGACCAAGTGAGGGTGATTCGGTCCTTCTTAGAAGGAGCAACAAAATACTCAAGGGAGCAAATATGGAGACAAAGTGAGAGACAGAAACTGAAGGAGGGGCCGTCTCAAGACCACTCCACCTGAGTATCTATCCCATGTGCAATCACCAAAGGTAGATGCTGATGTGGAAGACAGGAAGTGCATGCTGATAAGAGCCTGATATGGATATCTCCTCAGAGGCCTTCAAGAGTCAGACATATTCAGAGGCAGATGCTCACAACTAGCCATTGAACTGATCATGGGGTTCTCAATAGAGGAGTTAGAGTGAAGACTGAAGGAGCTGAAAGG
>NW_021608343.1:0-6240 GCF_004785775.1 Grammomys surdaster | reverse complement strand
GACAACCAACAAATTGGGAAAAGATCTTTACCAATCCTTCATCTGATAGAGGGCTAATATCCAATATATACAAAGAACTCAAGAAATTAGACTCCAGACAACCAAATTACCCTATTAAAAAATGGGGTATAGAGCTTAACAAAGAATTTTCAACGGAAGAAACTCGAATGGCCGAGAAGCATCTAAAGAAATGTTCAGCATCCTTAGTCGTCAGGGAAATGCAAATCAAAACAACCCTGAGATTCCATCTCACACCAGTCAGAATGGCTAAGATTAAAAACTCAGGTGATAGTAGATGCTGGTGAGGGTGTGGAGAAAGAGGAACACTCCTCCATTGTTGGTGGGACTGCAAGATGGTGCAACCACTTTGGAAATCAGTCTGGCGGTTCCTCAGAAAATTGGACATAGCATTACCCGAGGATCCAGCTATACCACTCCTAGGCATATACCCGGAAGATGCTCGAACATATAATAAGGACATATGCTCAACTATGTTCATAGCAGCCTTATTTATAATAGCCAGGAGCTGGAAAGAACCCAGATGTCCTTCAACTGAGGAATGGATTCAAAAAATGTGGTATATTTACACAATGGAGTATTACTCAGCTATTAAAAACAATGAATTCGAGAGGTTCCTAGGTAAATGGATGGAACTAGAAATTATCATCCTGAGTGAGGTAAGCCAATCACAAAAGAACACACATGGTATTCACTCACTGATTATTGGATATTAGCCTAGAACCTTGAAATGCCCAAGATGCAACTCACAGTCCACATGAAGCCCATAAAGAAGGAAGACCAAGTGAGGGTGATTCGGTCCTTATTAGAAGGAGCAACAAAATACTCAAGGGAGCAAATATGGAGACAAAGTGAGGGACAGAAACTGAAGGAGGGGCCGTCTCAAGACCACTCCACCTGAGTATCTATCCCATGTGCAATCACCAAAGGTAGATGCTGATGTGGAAGACAGGAAGTGCATGCTGATAAGAGCCTGATATGGATATCTCCTCAGAGGCCTTCAAGAGTCAGACATATTCAGAGGCAGATGCTCACAACTAGCCATTGAACTGATCATGGGGTTCTCAATAGAGGAGTTAGAGTGAAGACTGAAGGAGCTGAAAGGATTTGTGGCCCCATGAGGAGAGCAACAATACCAACCAACCACAGCTCCCAGGGTCTAAACCACCAGCCTGGGAGCACTTAAGGGGGGATCCAGGGCTTCAGCTGAATATGTAAAAGTGGAGGGCCCTGCTGGGCATAGGTGGAAGAAGAGAACCTTGACCTCATGAAGGCTGGATGCCCCAGGGGGTGGGAATTTTGAGGGTGGGGAGGTGGGAGTGGGGGGGGGGTAGATAGAGGTTACATCCACAGAGAAGAAGGAGGAGGGGCGAGGGGATTGGGGGTTCCGAGGGGGTGGTGGGGGATGGGGTAAGGGGACAACATAGGAAATGTAAATAAATCATCCAATAAAAAAAAAAAAAAAGAATCGTAATGCGAATATCTGATATCCAGGGTATCCGATATGCACTCTCAAGGGGTCGCAATCCACAGGTTGAGAACCACTGGTGTAGACGAGGGGGAAGATGATTTTCACTCTAGTCTCTTGGCAAAGTTTTCAAGGGATCTACCTTTGAAAACAAACCACATTTCTTTTTCTCAGATAGAATGAGGAATCGGACACATTCTTAATCCCAGAAAACCAAATATGTAGGCATTTACCTTTACGTTGTAGGGTAGGAGAAGAATTTCAGCAAGGATTATCTTGGAAACAACATTTATCTATTCTAGTTTAGAGAATCATCCCATGTTTGAGAGCGTAGAAGTCAACCAATAATTATTTTCTTTCATTTTTTTTGTGCTTTTAGAAAACACAATTTATATTTAATCAACTAATGACAATATTATATATATATCTTTATGGAGTATAATGTGATGTTTTGTACAATGTATATACATTCTTGAAATGTCAATCAAGCTAATTATGAGAGCTAGCACCCTGCCAACTTTTCTATTTTTTATTGTGATGAGAATTTTCAAAATGTATTTCTCTTGTCAAGTTTGAAATATATAATATTTATATAATATAACATAACTGTAATCACTATGCAGTATCATAGATAACTAAAATATAGTTTTAGATAGATAGATAGACAGACAGACAGACAGACAGATAGATAGATAGATAGGCAGTCTTGCTATCTAACTACAACTTGGTGCCCTATTGATCAACATTGTTTCATTTTCTCACAGCAGAAGCCTTGGCTAAGCACATTTCTACTTTTTATTTCTGTAGTTGGAGTTTTTTTATATTCTGTGTGTAAAAGTAATCCTGTAACATCAGTTTTTCTGAGCTTATCTTGTTTCACTTAGCATGATGTCTTTCTAGGATTATTCTCATTGTTGCAAATAAAAAAAGTCCTTTTTAGTGTGTCATAGGAGGTGTTCATGTGTGTATAGCACTGAGATTACACATATGTCAGATGTGTAGAGTTAGCATGCTGCCACAACTCTTTATTATGGGTGCTGGGGACCTGAATTGAGGTATTCATTCTTGTACAACGAGCACATTACTTGGTTATATTCCCACCTCCCTATTTCTTCTCTTTAATGGCATGGTATTCCATTGTGTATGTACATGTCTTTCATCTGTCTCACTTTTCTGTTATCTGCACATACGTTGACACTTAAACTGTTTTCATATTCTGGTGTCATAGTTAGCCTTAACTGTCATCTGTCTAGGCACAGCCTAGAGTCATCTGAGAGGAAAGTCTCTAATTCAACAATGGAGTTGCCTAGATAAGATTAGTTTGTGAATGAACATGTCTGTTAGGGACTGTCTTGATTAGTAACTGATGCAGGAGGAGCCAGCCCACTGTGGGCAGCACTATTCTTAGGCAGGTGGTGCTTGGCTGTAGGAGAAAGCTCGTTAAGTGCGCACTTGTGAGTGTGCAAGTGAACACGGCAGAATGCAGGGTTTGGGCTTTGCTATGGAAGTGTAAGCCAAATAAACCCTTTCTTGCCCTAAGTTGCTATTGGTCAGAGTGTTTCAGCACAAAACCAACAGAAACCTAGAATATTTGTCTCCTGCGAATACTAAAGAGATGAACATGGGGTGTGGACAATACTTTAGCATGCCAATTTAGACTAATTTGAATTTTTTACTCAGGGATGGTGTTGTCAAACCAAACTTTAATTTTATTTTTAGTTTCTTGAGAAATGATTGTACTGTTTTCTATAATGGCTATGCCATTGCACATTGAGATTGAAAATGTATAGGCCTTTTTCTACAGAAACTGTTACTCAGATTTTCTGTAATAGCCATCTCACAGGTGTGAGGTGATATTACATTATTATCTAACTTCTGCTTTTCTGAAGATTAAAGGGGCCGACATTTTTCAGGTAGCTATTAATCAACCCTATTTTTTTCTTGTGAGACATGCTTGTTCGGATTCTTTGACCATTTTAAAAGCAGGTTGTTTTCTTTCTACTGTGTTGTTTCAGTTCCTTCTGGACTTTGATGTCAGTCCCTTGTCAAATATAAGATTTTCAAATAGTTTCTCCAAATCCCTGGATTGCATCTCAGATTGTATTTTGAATGTAATACAATCCCATTTGTCTGTTTTTTGTTTCCTGTGATAATGGAGTCTGGTCTGAAAAAATTTCCCAGGCCAACGTCCTAGACTCAACGCACAACTTTCCCGGTATTTTTTTCTGGACATCTTTCAGTTTCAGGTCTTTCATGTAAATAATTTTTATCAACTCTGAGGGTTATTTTTATACCTCAGATGATAATGAGACAGGGTTGTGGAGACTGTATACATACAAACACATGGAAACTTCTATAGTAGATTTCTATATATATTAGATTATAGTTTCAATATTACAATAATATATAAAGTATATATTATTTTTGGAACACACACACACACACACACACACACACACAGAATTTTTTGGAACATCGTTGCCTGGATTTTGTAATAAGGTAATTCTGGTCTTACAAAATGAGTTTGGTAGTGTTCAGTCATCTTCATTATTTTGAGAAGAATTTAAGAAAGATGAGAACTATTAGTATAATGGGATTTTAGATGTTGGGTCGAATTTGACAGTGAGTCCATCAGGTCATTAATTTGCTTTACTATGAGATTATTATTATTTTTAAAGAGTTATTTATTAATTTTATGTATATGAGTACAATTCCAGCTGTCTTCAGACACACCAGAAGATGGCGTCAGATGGATCCCATCACAGATGGTTGTGAGCCACCATGTGGTTGCTGGGAATTGAACTCAAGACCTCTGGAAGAGCAGTCAGTGCTCTCAACCGCTGAGCCATCTCTCCAGCCCGAGATTTTTTTTTAAAAAATTGGATATTTTCTTTATTTACATTTCAAATGTTATCCCCCTTCCTGGTCCCCTTCCCCAAAACCCCCTATCCCCTCTTCCTCCCCCTGCATCTATGAGGGTGCTTACCCACCCACTCCCTCTTCCCTGCCTTTGCAGTCCCTACACTGGGGCATTGAGCCTTCATAGGGCCTCTTCTCCCATTGATGTTTGACAAAGACATCCTCTGCTGTATATGTGGCTGAAGCCATGGGTCGTACTCTTTGGTTGGTGGTTTAGTCCCTGGGAGCTCTGGTCTGGTTGTTTGATACTGTTGTTCTTCCTGTGGGTTGCAAACCTCTTCAGCTCTTTCAGTCCTTTCTCTAACTCCTCCATTGGGGACCCCTTGCTCAATCCAATGGTTGGCTGTGAGCATCCACATCTGTATTTGTCAGGCTCTGTCAGAGACTATCAGGAGACAGCTCCATCAGGCTCCTGTCAGCAATGCACTTCTTGGCATCAACAATAGTGTCTGGGTTTGGTGACTGTATATGGGATGGATCCCCAGATGGGGCAGTCTCTGGATGGCCTTTCCTTCAGTCTCTGCTCCAAATTTTGCCTCCGTATTTGCTCTCATGAGTATTTTGTTCCCCCTTCTAAGAAGGGCTGAAGCATCCACACTTTGGTCTTCCTTCTTCTTGAGCTTCATGTGGTCTGTGAATTGTACCTTGGGTATTCCAAGATTGAGGTTCCACCTTACACCAGTCAGAATGGCTAAGATCAAAAAGTCAGATGACAGCAGATGCTGGCAAGGATGTGGAGAAAGAGGAATACTCCTCCATTGTTGGTGGAATTGCAAGCTTGTACAACCACTCTGGAAATCAGTCTGGTGGTGCCTCAGAAAATTGGACATAGTATTACCTGAGGACCCAGCTACATCACTCCTGGACATATACCCAGAAGATGCTCCAACATATAATAAGGACACATGCTCCACTATGTTCATAGAAGCCATATTTATAATAGCCAGAAGCTGGAAAGAACCCAGATGTCTTTCAACAGAGGAATGGATATAGAAAATGTGGTACATTTACACAATGGAGTACTACTCAGCTATTAAAACAATGAATTCATGAAATTCTTAGGTAAATGGATGGAACTGAAAAATATGATCCTGAGTGAGATAACCCAGTCACAAAAGTACACACATGGTATGCACTCACTGATAATTGGATATTAGCCCAAAATCTCAGAATACCTGAGATTATTTTTATTATTAATGATTCATTCCCAGATTTCCCACCCCCTCCTGATTTGGTAGCTTCTATGTTTCTAGGAATCTGTTAATTTCTTTAGTTTCTCTAATTTGTTTGTGTAGTTGTCTAGAGTTATTTCTTATGTTCCTTGGTATCATTATAGGGTACTATATTGCAATGACTGTGTCCCCAGTTTTCACCTCTCTCTCTCTCTCTCTCTCTCTCTCTCTCTCTCCCTCTCTCTCTCTCTCTCTCTGTGTGCGCGTGTGTGTGTGTGTGCGCGTGTAGTACATACATGCATGCCTTGTGCTGGAGGAGGCCAGAAGACAGCACTGCTTCTTAGGCAGTTGTGAGCTGCCGTGCAGATACTGAGCACTGAACACAGGTTCTGTTTATTTATTTTCCCCCCAGTAACAGCTTTTAGTGTCCTTGATCTTTACTGGTATTTTCTAGCTTTTCCTCCCCCCTTCCCTTCCCCAACCCTGTCTGTTCTGATGGTTTCTATTTCCTTCTCTCTCAGCCTGTTTACTTTTATCTTTCTGTACTTCTTGGCATACAACCCCGAGAGTTGTTTATTTGAGAACATTCTTTTTTGATGTAGTTGCTCAACTGCAAAAAAATTCCCTCTCAGCTGAGTTTGCTGGGTTTCCACTTCTCTCCCC
>NW_021608342.1:0-2163 GCF_004785775.1 Grammomys surdaster | reverse complement strand
AGGCTGCAACTCCCGGTCTTCCCCGGATGTCCAGGCCTAGCTGCCCCTCAAGGAACCACTCAAGCCCGAGGCTGATCAGAGTCTTTGAGAGCCCGAGGCCCAAGCTCTTCTGCTGCCCAGCAAGCTTTTAAGCTTTTGGTCTGGAACCATCTGGACCACCTGGGCCAGAACACAAGTGGAAACCATTTGAGCCGGGCAACTTCTCCACCAGGCAGTTGGCTGTCCTGGCAGCCCAGCACCACCATGCCAGCAGAGCCGAAGGGGAAGCAGCTGTTGCCACAACATCCAAAAACGCCTACCTGGATCCCGGGGGTGCAATGCCCTGTGCCTCAGCCACCTGCGGCAGGTCTGGTGTTGACCTCCACTCTGCAGCCCACCTTCCCAGAGACTATGGTGGCTGTGAGCCCTGCAGGTGGCAGAGCTAGTCCTCTAGAGGCCCAGGTATTGAGCACAGCAGGTCAGGGCTGCCAGAAGCTCTCTGAAGTGTCAGACTTTGCTCAGGTTGCTGAACTGCTGATAGAAATAGCTACTAGGACAGAGTCCCCTCATGGCTGCCCTGGAGCTGCTGGTAGCGACCAAGGAGGAGCCAGTGGAGGTGCCCCTGGATGTACCAATGGAGGATCCCACAGCAGAAGCAGGACCTGAGGATGGACTGCCCCAGCCATCTTTGACTGAGCCTCAGCCCAGACTTGAGCTCTCTGACTGTTTTGCCTGTCCCAGAGGGCCAGTGTCTCAACCTGGAGGCCAAGGAGGCTGCACCTGCTCCTACCAGTACCTGTTATCTGGAAGAGACCCACTCTGAATCACACCTGCCTGGCCTGGATGACCCACTGGCCAGCATGAATTCACTGGCAGCTGCTGCCGAACTGCCCCAGGCCAGGCCTCTGCCTTCCCTGGGTACTAGAGTCCCAGCTGGGGAGAAGCTGGACACAGTCCCCAGCCTAGTCCTGGAGCACAGCTTCCTTCAGGGTGTCACCCTCCTGGGTGAGATAAGTGAACTGGAACTGGACCAGAAGAGCCAGGAGGTTGCAGACCCAGAGTCTAACCTAGTCCTGAGACCCTCCTTGGAAAGGAGGACGTGGAGGACGTGCTGGAGAGCCCCTTCACAGACCCACTCAAGAACTTGTGGCTTCCATGTGAACTAAACTCCAAGAAGTATATAGCTAGGTGCACAAGAAAGAGGAATGGCTGTTTGCTATGAAGTCTTTCTTGGATGCTCTGGAGCTGGATGCGACTGGCAGAGATCCAGAGGGTGGCAGAAGGAGCTGGTCAGTCTCCAGAGACTCTGGGACTCGAAGAACAGGCACGAGGATGCCCACAGAAGCCTGGCACACAGAGGCCCTGGCAGGCCGCCAAGGAAAGAGACACACACCCTGAGTGCCCTGTCACCCCCCTGCAAGAGAGAGAAGTGCCACAGTGGTAGTGGAAAGGTGAGCAGCAAGCCCTTGCTAATGTCAGAGGACTATGATCTAGCAACAGGGGTAAGAAAGAGACACTAGGAGCCTGAGGAGGAGCAAGCGTGAGGGCTTACTCATCGTGCATGGGGAAGCTCAGAGTATCACGAATCCTCATCTGATTTTATGAGCCAGCTAAAGATTAAGAAGAAAAAGATGGCGAACAAGCTAGACAGAACCCTCTCCCTCACAAAGCAAGACAAGTCACCCTCCAAGTTTTCCGACAGCCCTGGGAGAAAACGGAAAACCAGTGGGGGCTGTGGCAGGTTCTTGACACAGTATGACAGCCTGCTAGGCAAGGACAGGAAAATCTTGGCCAAAGAATTCGGCTTGTCTCTGCAACCCTCCAGAGAAGATATGGACTCAGACAAAAACAAAGACTTCCTGAAGAGTGAGTGGTCTGCCCAGGGCTCCTCTGGCTCCAAATTGGCCTCACCCCTCCTGAGTGTCATGGTGCCCAAGAACAGCAAGACAGCCAGATGCCCTAAGCTCACCAGCAGGGGTCTGGCAGGCCCCTGGACTTTGAAACTCAAGGTAGCCACCAGCAGGAAGCAGTCCTCTTTGCTGCTCTGAGAGGCGAAGGAGGCTGGTTCCTCCTTAAGAGACTCTTCCGAGGAGAAGTCCTTTGATCAAGGTTACTAGTGCCAAACACAAAATAACCTTCCCTGTTTTTAGAGCGAGATTATTGAGTGAGTGGAGGAGAGAGGGG
>NW_021608341.1:0-8493 GCF_004785775.1 Grammomys surdaster | reverse complement strand
AACATGAAATGCTTTTTTTTATAGCATGTTTTACAAGGGGAGGGGGTAAGAGGGTCCAGGTGGTGGAAAAGTACAAAATCTTCTTGGCCTGTGCCTTGAAACATGTCATGGTCTATATGGTACACTGCCTTGAATTATGATCTACCTGCAGTTCTTCAGAAGATATGGTACACTGCTTGAGTTATGGTCTCCCTGCTATTCTTAAGAAGACATGGTACTCTGCTTTGAGTCTATCTGCAGTTGCTAAGCAGGATCTTGCAGTTGCCAAGCTTCAGAGGACATTGTGCAGGTTGGGAAAGGTAGGGGGTAAGGGTAAGGGCGAGGGTCCTGGCTTCTGGCATCTCCCCCTTCTCTGTTTAGTTAGAGAAGGCGTCTTATGTTCAATCCCAACTATGTGAGTTTTGAATTTGGATGTCTAATTATGGGGGGTCTTAGACAAGTTCACAACCCCAAAACACTGATGTGAGACGAGTCACATCGATGGTCGAAGGCTTTAGGCTGTCGACGATGGGCAACATCAAGGGACTCTGATGTGGGTGAAAGGAGGGTGAGAGCCCTGTCTTAGGCCATGTAGGCTGCACCCACTCCCAGCACCACGCACTCCTTTTCGGCTGCATTGGGTGGGCCCCTGGGAAGTGGACCTACAATAATCCCGTCATTGGACTAACTCACAGCCATCCTAGTCTCTTGTAAATGTTCAAGTTACCAACCATTTGTCAGTTTGGGGTGTAATATTGTCATAAAGGAAGGCTCCCCAATGTTAGCGGCCATATCAAGGGTGGCCTTGGTTTAGGAAAAAGCCAATTTTTGTTGTGGTGATCAAGAGGCCAAGCTCTCTAGCGAGAGAAATGAGGGCAAAGCCAGGCATACCAGGAACCCTTCTGGAGGGCGTGGAAGTCTAGGGGTCGACCGTAGGGGGAGGCAGGGGAGCTGACAGCTGTGTCAGTCTCCTGAGGAGTCACTTCTGGATCCTCTGCAATTTTCAGCTGATGGTAATGAACTTCAACTGCCTTCTTGATGGCAGCATCAACCTGGTTCCGTGGACGACAGGTCACGGGCGACGATCTCTGTCTTGCTCAATCTTGATGTCGTGCACACATCCTCTCAATGAGGGTCCGTCCGGATGGGTCCGTGCCTCGAGCCCCACGTCTGGGTGCCACTTGACCCGACCGGCGGGTCCTGGTTATTCGTGGGGGCGAGGAGGACTGCAACCTGCTATTCTTCAGAAGATATGGTACACTGCTTGAGTTATGGTCTCCCTGCTATTCTTCAGATGATATGGTACACTGCTTTGAGTCTATCTGCAGTCGCCAAGCAGGATCTTGCAGTTGCCCAGCTTCAGGGGACCTTGTGCAGGTGGGAAAAGGTAGCGGGTGAGGGTAAGGGCGAGGCTCCTGGCTTCTGGTCCATCTGGGTTAGAACTTCTAATAGCAGGCATCACGGGTGATTCAATTTTACCTGGAAAGAAAAAAGAAGGGGATTCTCAGGGAGATTTCTCTTCCCTGGATGTAAATTGTTATTCATCGTATTTATGATTGGGCCTGGCTTTGTGAGGGTATCTATTTTTTTCATTAATATTTGTGGTAGCCGGTTAGCTGTGCCTTCTGTGGTATTGGGCAGGCATATCAGTCCTCGGCTCTATAAGGGAACTGGGACTGGGGCATTCCCTTTATGGGTATGAGGGTCCTTCCCCATATCTGTGGCAAAGTTTTGTTGGTCTTGGTGGTGCCCGAGGTCACCAACATGGTCAGCAAGAGATTTGCCATGAGCTTTCAGCTTTAGAGAGAGAAAAGTGAACAAGGCATGATGGAGAGTATTTCAGGGGGACTCCTTCTGAGGGGGTACCGTTCCCCCTCTTTTGTTTTTAAAGCCAATTTTTCAGAGTTCTTGTAAAATCAGGGCAGAAGCGCCAACAGTTGCTCCTTCCACACTCAGAGAGTCATGAAGGCCTTATTTAAGGATATATAAATCTATATTGATAATCTTTTGTCAAAGGACTTTTATAGCTCCACTGACAATTAATCAGACTATATGATATATCGATTAGAAATAGCTTTTTCTACTTTTTGTGAGAGTACCTCTCTTTTGTCAATTAACTGTTGAGGAAGTTAGGGTTTACCTCTCTCTTGAGAATATTGAACAGAGATTTAAATTCTTTTGTGGAGAGCTTAAAATAGTATCTTAGCCAATTTGTATCTCCTAGAAACTTTTGAAATTAATTTAAAATAAATAGACTCTCCTTTTTTTTTAAATCCTTTATCTGTGTGGGGTTTTTATTGGGTATTATACGTATTTACCTTTCAATGTTGTCTCCTTCCTCATTCTCCCCCCAAATCCCTTATCCCCTACCCCTTCCTCCTAATTTTTGTGATGGTGTGCTCCAAACATCCTCCCAGTCCCATCTCCCTGCTCTCGAATTCCAACACAGTAGGGGATCCAAACTTTTGGGGACCTTGGCCCTCCACTTTCACTGGAGTCTAACAAGGTCACCCTCAATTCCCTATACAGGTGCATGAGTCCCTCCCTTTGTGCTCTCTGGTTGGTGGTTTAGACTTTGGGAGTTCTGGTTGAAACTTTTGATGCTCCTTCTAAAAAGGACCAAAGCATTCATACTTTGGTCTTCCTTCTTCTATGTGAGTTTTATGTGGTCTATATGAAGATTATTAGAAATTGTGAGCTTTTGGGCTAATATCCACTTATCAGTGAGTGCATACCATGTATGTTCCTTTGAGATTGGGTCATCTCACTCAAGATGATATTTTCCAGCTCCATCCATTTGCCTAGGAATTTTGTGAACTGATTGTTTTTAATAGCTGAGTAGTACTCCATTGTATAAATGTACCACATTTTCTGCATCCATTCTTCTGTTGAAGGGCATCTGGGTTCTTTCCAACTTCTGGCTATTATAAATAAGGCTGCTATGAACATGGTGGAGCATGTGTCCCTGTTGTATGTTGAAACTTCTTTTGGGTATATGCCCAGGAGTGGTATAGCTGGGTCCCTAGGTAACGCTATGTTCAATTTTCTGAGATACCACCAGACTGCCTTCCATAGTGGTTGTACCAGTTTACAATCCCACCAACAGTGGAGGAGTGTTCCTCTTTCTCCACATCCTCGCCAACATGTACTGTCACCTGTGTTTTTGATCTTAGCCATTCTGACTGGTGTGAGGTGGAATCTCAGTGTTGTTTTCATTTGCATTTCCCTGATGACTAGGGATGCTGAACACTTCTTTAGGTGCTTCTCAACCATTCGAGCTTCCTCAGTTGAGAATTCTTTGTTCAGGTCTGTGCTCCATTTTTTAATAGGGTTCTTTGATTGTCTAGAGTCTAATTTCTTCAGTTCTTTGTATACCTTGGATATTAGCCCTTTATCAGATGTAGGGTTGGTGAATATCTTTTCCCAATCTGTTGGTTGCCGCTCTGTCCTATTGACTGTGTCCTTTGCTTTACAGAAGCTTTGCAGCTTTATGAGGTCCCATTTGTCAATTTTTGGTCTTAGAGCACAGGCCATTGGCGTTCTGTTCAGGAACTTTTTCCCTGTGCCTATGTATTCCAGGCTTTTTCCCAGTTTCTCTTCTATTAGTTTCAGTGTGGCTGGTTTTAGGTGGAGGTCCTTAATCCACTTGGAATTGAGCTTTGTACAAGGAGATAAGTATGGATCAATTTTCATTTTTCTACATGCTGACCACCAGTTGGACCAGCACCATTTGTTGAAAATGCTATCTTTTTTCCATTCGATGGTTTTAGCCCCTTTGTCAAAGATTAAGTTACCATAGGTATGGGGGTTCATTTCTGGGTCTTCTATTCTATTCCACTGATCCTCCTGCCTGTCTCTGTTCCAATACCATGCAGTTTTTATCACTATTGCTTTGTAGTACAGCTTGAAGTCGGGGATGGTGATTCCTCCAGAAGTTCTTTTATTGCTGAGAGTAGTTTTCGCAATCCTGGGATTTTGTTATTCCAAATAAGTTTTAAGATTGCTCTTTCTATCTCTGAGAAGAATTGAGTGGGAATTTTGATGGGGATTGCATTAAATCTGTAGATGGCTTTTGGCAAAATAGCCATTTTTACTATATTAATCCTTCCAATCCATGAGCATGGGAGATCTTTCCATCTTCTGAGATCTGCTTCGATTTCTTTCTTCAGGGGAATGAAGTTCTTGTCATACAGGTCTTTTACTTGCTTGGTTAGGTTCACACCAAGGTATTTTATATTATCTGTGACTATTTTGAAGGGTGTCATTTCCATAATTTCTTTCTCAGCCAGTTTATCTTTTGAGTAGAGGAAGGCTACTGATTTGCTTGAGTTAATTTTATATCCAGCCACTTTGCTAAAGTTGTTTATCAGGTTTAGGAGTTCTCTGGTGGAAGTTTTGGGGTCACTTAAGTATACTATCATATCATCTGCAAATAGTGAGATTTTGACTTCTTCCTTTCCAATTTGTATCCCTTTGACCTCCTTGTGTTGCCTAATTGCTCTGGCTAGGACTTCCAATACTATATTAAATAAGTAGGGGGAGAGTGGGCAGCCTTGCCTAGTCCCTGATTTTAGTGGGATTGCTTCAAGTTTCTCTCCATTTAGTTTAATGCTGGCTACTGGTTTGCTGTAAATTGCTTTTACTATGTTTAGGTATGGACCTTGAATTCCTGACCTTTCCAAGACTTTTATCATGAAGGGGTGTTGAATTTTGTCAAATGCTTTCTCAGCATCTAGTGAGATGATCATGTGGTTTTTTTCTTTGAGTTTGTTTATATAATGGACTACATTGATGGATTTCCGAATATTGAACCAACCCTGCATTCCTGGGATGAAACCAACTTGATCGTGATGGATAATTGTTTTGATGTGTTCTTGAATTCGGTTCGCTAGAATTTTATTGAGTAATTTTGCATCAATGTTCATAAGGGAGATTGGCCTGAAGTTCTCTTTCTTTGTTGGGTCTTTGTGTGGCTTAGGTATGAGTGTAATTGTGGCTTCAAAGAATGAGTTGGGTAGTGTACCTTCTGTTTCTATTTTGTGGAATAGTTTGAAAAGAATTGGGATTAGGTCTTCCTTGAAGGTCTGATAGAATTCTGCACTAAAACCGTCTGGTCCCGGGCTTTTCTTTGTAGGGAGACTTTTAATGACTGCTGCTATTTCTTTTGGGGTTATGGGACTGTTTAGATGGTTTATCTGGTCCTGATTTAACATTGGCAACTGGTATTTGTCTAGGAAATTGTCCATTTCATCCAAATTTTCCAATTTTGTTGAATATAGGCTTTTGTAGTAGGATCTGATGATTTTTTTAATTTCCTCAGTTTCTGTTGTTATGTCCCCCTTTTGAGTTCTGATTTTATTAATTTGGATACTGTCTCTCTGCCCTCTGATTAGTCTAGCTAAGGGTTTATCTATCTTGTTGATTTTCTCAAAGAACCAGCTCCTGGTTTTATTGATTCTTTGGATAGTTCTTTTTGTTTCAATTTGGTTGATTTCAGCCCTGAGTTTAATTATTTCCTGCCTTCTACTCCTCTTGGGTGTATTAGCTTCTTTTTGTTCTAGGTCTTTCAGGTGCTCTGTCAAGCTGTTAGTGTATGCTCCCTCCAGTTTCTTTTTGTAGGCACTTAGAGCTATGAATTTTCCTCTTAGCACTGCTTTTATTGTATCCCATAAATTTTGGTATGATGTGTCATCATTTTCATTAAATTCTAAAAAGTTTTTAATTTCTTTCTTTATTTCTTCCCTTACCTGATTATCAAGGAGTAGGGTGTTGTTCAGTTTCCATGTAAATGTGGGCTTTCCATTCTCTTTGTCATTTTTGAAGACCAGCCTTAGACCATGGTGATCTGATAGGATGCAGGGAATTATTTCAATTTTCTTATATCTGTTGAGGCCTGTCTTGTGCCCAATTATATGGTCTATTTTGGAGAAGGTACCATGAGGTGCTGAGAAAAAGGTAAATTCTTTTGCTTTAGGGTGAAATGTTCTATAGATATCTGTTAAGTCCATTTGGTTCATAACTTCTGTTAGTTTTACTGTATCTCTATTTAGTTTCTGTTTCCATGATTTATCCATTGCTGAGAGTGGGGTGTTGAAGTCTCCCACTATTATTATGTGAGGTGCAATGTGTGTTTTGAGCTTTAGTAAGGTTTCTTTTATGAAATTCGATGCTCTTGTATTTGGCGCATAGATATTCAGAATTGAGAGTTCATGTTGGTTGACTTTTCCTTTGACAAGTATGAAATGCCCTTCCTTATCCTTTTTGATAGTTTTAAGTTGAAAGTTGATTTTATTCGATATTAGAATGGCTACTCCCGCTCATTTCTTAGTGCCATTTGCTTGAAAAATTGTTTTCCAACCTTTTACTCTAAGGTAGTGTCTGTCTTTGTCACTGAGGTGGGTTTCCTGTAAGCAGCAAAAAGCTGGGTCCTGTTTGTGTATCCAGTCCGTTAGCCTATGCCTTTTTATTGGGGAATTGAGTCCATTGATGTTAAGAGATATTAAGGAGAGGGTGTTCTTGCTTCCTGTCATTTTTGCTAATAGTGGAGACATCGTTTGTGTGGTTATCTTCTTTTGGGTTTGATGGAAAAGGATTATTTTCCTGCTCTTTCTGGGGTATGATTGCCCTCCTTGTATTGGAGCTTTCCTGCTATTATCCTTTGTAAAGCTGGATTTGAGGGAAGATACTGTGTAAATTCAGTTTTGTCATGGAATATCTTAGTTTCTCCGTCTATGGTAATTGAAAGTTTTGCTGGGTAAAGTTGCTTGGGCTGGCATTTATGTTCTCTTAGGGTTTGTATGATATTTGTCCAGGATCTTCTGGCTTTTATAGTATCTGGTGAGAAGTCAGGTGTAATTCTGATAGGTTTGCCTTTATATGTTATTTGGCCTTTTTCCCTTACTGCTTTTAAAATTCTGTCTTTGTTTTGTACATTTTGAGTCTTGATTATTATGTGACGGGAGGTATTTCTTTTTTGATCTAATCTGTTTGGCGTTCTGTAGGCTTCTTGTGTGATTATGGGCATCTCATTCCTTAGGTTAGGGAAGTTTTCCTCAATAATTTTGTTGAAGATATTTACTGGCCCTTTAAGTTGGGAATCTTCACTCTCATCTATACCTATTATCCTTAGGTTTGGTCTTCTCATTGCGTCCTGGATTTCCTGGATATTTTGAGATAGCAACTTTTTGCATTTTGCATTTTCTTTGATAGTTGTGTCAATATTTTCTAAGGTATCTTCTGCACCTGAGATTCTTTCTTCTATCTCTTGTATTCTGTTGGTGATGCTTGTGTCTATGACTCCTGATTTCTTTTTTAGGTTTTCTACCTCCAGGATAGTCTCCCTTTGTGATTTCTTTATTGTTTCCACTTCCATTTTTATGTCCTGGATGGTTTTGTTCAATTCCTTCATCTGTTTGTTTGTGTTTTCTTGTAATTCTTTAAAGGATTTTTGTGTTTCTTTAAGGACTTCATCCTGTTTTCCTGTGTTCTCCTCAAGTTTTTTGATAGTCTTATTTACTTCCTTCTTGTAGTCCTCTAGCATCATCATTAGAAATGATTTTAGATCTGGTTCTTGTTTTCCTGGTGATATGGGGAGTTCAGGACTTTCTAATGTGGGAGAACTAGGTTCTGATAATGGCAAGTACCTTGGGTTGCTGGTGCTTGTGTTCTTGCGCTTGCCTTTCGCCATCTGGATCACCTTGGTGCTATCAGTGCTGTCTCTGACTGGGGCCTGTCTTTCCTATTATCTAGGTTGTGTCAGAACTGTTTGGGATGGGTTTTGCTGCTTGAGTTAGAGATGAGGCCCAAGATGTGCTCGGTGCTCAGGTGGAAACCGGAAGGGGCCGGGGCTCCGGGTCAGGAGCGGATTCCTGGATCCCAATGAGTCCCAGTGGCTCCCAGTGGGTCCCAGTTGCTCCCTGATTGGGGGGAGCACTGCCACCTCCTAGCCTAAGAAACTGCTTGAGCTAGCTTGAGCCACGGAGAGCCCGCTCCCTCTAGGTTCTGTGAGATTGGGTGCAGATCTGACTCCCGGGATCTGCTCTGGCACAGACCAGAAGGAACCCGCACTCCGGGCCCTGGAGTGAACTCCTGGGTCCCAGTGGGTCCTAGCCACTCCCTGTTCGGGGGCAAGCACTGCCACCTCCTAGCCCAAGACCCTGCTTGGCACAGAGGTCCTGCGAGCCCCGCTTCCTCTGGAGTCTGCGAGATTGGGTGCAGAGCTGCCTCCCGGGATCCGCGAGTGCTTGGGCCCAGACCGGATGGAGCCTACTCCAGGCCAGGAGCGAATTCCTGGGTCCCAGTGGGTCCCTGTTGCTCCCTGTTTGGGGTGAGTGCTGCTATTTCCTTACCTGGGATGCTGCGTGAGTTCAAGCTCCTGGGAGTCCCTGTTTTTCTTTGTTTTCTGCGGTTGGGTACGGAGCTGCTGCCTGCGACCTGCTCTAGGCTCGGTCACAAACTGGAAGTCCTCGGCCATTTTCTTAATAGTGATTGGTTGGGGAGGACACAGCCCTATTA
>NW_021608340.1:0-1038 GCF_004785775.1 Grammomys surdaster | reverse complement strand
GCTGTTATGGAATATATATGTCCCAACTGTTTACTTGGAGACTAGAGAAGTCATAAAGAAAGTGTGTAGGAGAAAAAAACTCCATGGAAAAATGACTTACACCTGGAAGTTCAATCATAGCTGTTCCCTTTAGGGTGCTTCTATGATCTAGTGGCATTTGTAAATTTTCTGATTTCACGGATGTGGTGATTTGAATAAGAAACTTCCTAAAGCCTCATATATTTGGATGCTTAGTTACCAGGAAGTGAAATTTTTGATAGGATTCAAAAGATTAGAAGATATAGCTTTTTTTGGTAGAAGAATGTTTCTGGTTATGTGCTTTAAGGTTTCAAAAGTCTAAGACAGGCCACTTTCTCCCTCTTTGTCTGTCTACTGATCATGGTGTAGTTCCCACTTATTTCTCCAGCAGTCTGCTTTCTATGCCTGCCACCTTGCTTCTTGTAATTATGATAATAGATTAAGCCATTTTTGTTTCTTCTTGGTATAATTGTCTTAGTGCCCATTATTATCCATTTTTACCTAAGCCCTACCAATGTTTTATTAGTTAGATTGGGCTTATTTCTCTTTATTAAATGTCATGTTACTTCCTTCTAGACACTGAGAAATCTGTCCTATTTACAAACCAGAAACTTGGCCATGATATCTATTTCCTGGAAAGAAGGTAAAAGGATACCCTGCAGTACAGATATTGTCTTTGCAGGACTCTTCTTCAGATACCTTTCCCATAGTGCATCGCTGACAATAAGGACACAAAACTTGTTAAACAAACCATAAGAAACCTAGAAAAACCTGGAGCCAGAAAGATAAAAATTAAAGAGAAGAATATTTAGAGAATGTGAGCATCAGATATAATGATCTAAACATAATCAGAAAGAGATACCATGTGTGGAGAAAAGTCTGTGAAAACAGAGAAAATGAGATCATACTAAGCAATCCTTAGCAGCACTTAGTAAGAAATGTCTCTGTCTGATGCAACGTTATATCAAATTATAACAGGGTGCCTGGTTTACAAAGAATAGAAATTTATTTCTCTCTGAA
>NW_021608339.1:0-2794 GCF_004785775.1 Grammomys surdaster | reverse complement strand
AGGCATTTCAGGATTCAAAATCTTGTGTATGTAGATAACATTATCAGCTAAGGAAGTTCACATATGGATATCTAGGTTGTCCTGTGGTACAGAAGAAGACATAAAAACAACCTCTATGTCTCTCTTACTCCTTTTTTCTTTCTCCTCCAACTCCCTGTCTCCCTCTCTGCCTGTTGACTTAGCTAGATTATTTGCTTGGAACCTGTGGATCTGCTCAAGGTTTATGCAAAATAAGCTCCTTTCCTGCTCTTTAGACAACAAACAAATAAAAAACACCCATGAAGAGAGATGGTTAGATGACTCATGTATTGAGAGAACATATTGATTTAAAACAGGACCAAAGTTTGGTTTCAGAATTAATATCATCAGGTTGCTCTCCAGTGGATCTCAGACTTTAGGTGGTAGGACCTTTTCTTCAGGTCTCTGTGGATCCCATCTAATACATGCCCAATATGCACAATATGTATGCATATACACCTAATTGAGAAAATCTGAAAAAAACCTGTATCTCACAGCACTTACAAAAATGAACTAATTAATTAAAATGGAGATGTTCACTGGTAGTAACCTGACATTTCTGTGACTCCAATATTATTCCTCTATTCCATACAATGAAGACAGTATGTGGAGTTTCTGAGGTGTCCACAGAGCTCAATAAGTGAGCATAGCCTAGACTACTCTGGGGTTCAGTTTGAGGCCTGCAGCATGGATGTGTAAAAGTATACAAGGGGTTTATCCTAGGACACTCACTGTCATTCATTCATTCATTCATTCATTCATTCATTCATTCTCTCTGTCTACCTCTCTCACTGTCGATCTGTCTATCCATCAATGCATCTATCTATCTATCTATCTATCTATCTATCTATCTATCTATGCATCCATCCAGACCATGCAGCAATGGCTCACCAAATAAATGAGTTCAAATTTCAGACCAGTTTTTCATATGAACATGGATACAGAATTCGAAATAAACCGCTGTGAATCAAAATTGAAGAACATATGAACATCATCTCTCATGATCCAGTACCTTCATTCCAGGAATGTTTCAACATAGGAAAATGCAGCAGTATAATCCACCATACAAACAAACTGAAAGAAAAAGGACACATGGTGTCTCATCAGATGCTGAAAAGCCTTTGAAAATTATCCAGGACCCCTTTAGGACAAAAGTGCTGTAGAGAGCAGGGATAAAAGGCATATACTTAAATACAATGAAGGCAATATACAACAAGCTGATAAGCAATATCAAATTAAATTGAGGAAAAGGTAAAACAATTTCACATAAGTCAGGGACTAGACGAGGCACGCCATTATCTTCCTATATATTCAATATAAATTTTGATGCTCTAGGTAGACCTCTAAAAAAACTAATGTCCATTGAGGGGAAATAAGTTAGAGAGGATGAAGTCACAGTATCTCTATTCATAGATGAATTGATAGTATAAATAAAAGATCCTTCAAATTCTACCAGAGAATTCTCAGTTACCCGTTGTAACTGATAAACTACATTGTCAAAGTGGCTAGATTGAAAGTTAACACAAATAATTCAGAAGTCCTCTTTTACACAAATGATGACTCAGACAAGAAAAAAATTAGGGAAACAACATCTTATAAAAAAGCAAAAATAATATGAAATTTATTGGTGTAACTCTATCTGAACAAGCAAAATACCTGTATGAAGAGAATTTCAAGTTTCTGAAGAAAAAATGAAAAAAAGACAATAGAAGATGCAAGGGTCTCTCATGCTCCTGCATCCGGAGGACTAATGTAGTACAAAATGCAATCTTACCAACAGGAGTGTACTAATTAACAGTAATTCCAATTATATTACAACACAATTCTTACAGACTGAGAAGGAACCATTCCCCACTTCAAATGACAAAACAAAACAAAAAATTGCAAACACAGCCTTCTAATATAAAAGAACTTCTAAAAATATCATCATCACTGATCTCATGTTGTATTAAATAGCCACAGTATAATAAATACTTCATGGCATTGGAAGGAAAACAGGTTTATCAATGGAATACCATTCAAGATCCAGAAATAAACCCACACAACTATCAACCACTGACACTTGCTTTTTAACATTGAAGACAAAGTGACATTAGAAAAAAGAAAGCATCTTCATCAATTGGTGTATCTCCAACTGGATATTTGCATGTAGAGGAAAGCTGGTTGCTCTATATTTATCATCCTCCTATATTCTCAAGTCCAACTGGTCAGTGACTCAACATAAAACTGGATACACAATGTGTAATGTCGCACACCGCCTGTGCTCTCTGGTCACAGGCGGCTGCCCAGGCTCGAGCAGAAGCTCAGCAAGAGTGGACACAGATATCCCGGGGGAGCAGCGGGCAGAGGCGGGGGGTGGGGGGATGCAGGACAGGAGTCGGCATGATCCGCAGGTGTCCTGTACACCTTGGCTCAACGAGAGTGGGCGGGGCTGGAATGCCGGCTCCAAGACTGTCTGGAAAGCTGCAGCTTCCACACAAGGCCCTGGTGGGAGAGAGTGAGAGAGTTAGGACGCGGCTGTGAGCTGGGGCACAGCGAGCTTTTCCGTCCTGGAGCAGGGCCTCTCTCCCAGCCTCCAAATGCGGGCAAGTGTTACTGGCTCTTTTGGTTCCCTCTTTCCAGTGGGCAGCTCGGGAGTGCCCTTAGAAGAAAAGTGTTAGCCGGCGACTGCCAAGGAATCACAAAAAGCACTCTGACAGCAGGAAAGTTTCACATCACACAGCAAACTGTACTTTGAGCTCTGGGGATATATATACAGTTTTGGGGGGAGAACAGG
>NW_021608338.1:0-1371 GCF_004785775.1 Grammomys surdaster | reverse complement strand
ACTCTGACAAACTTACAGCTTGGAAAGGTGACCAGGCAGAGGAACAGTACCAGGACAGCCATGCTCTGGTGGAGGCTTTAGTGAGAAGAGGATGGTGCTTCTCAGCTAGGCCTGAGCTTTCATCCTGAGCCTGAGGGCTGTTTTGCATTGGGGGAGGTTCCTGAGAGAATAAAAGGAAGCACAGGGCAAGGATTCCAGTTTCCTCTCCTTTTGCCTCTGCTTATTAGAGGAAATGGATGTGAAAACTCAGGGAGTTTTCCCTGGAACTGTTTGAATTTCCACTTTCAAGTAAACAAGAGAAAGCTTAAGTCATATTTTGAAGTCCTTGGAAGCAAAAATGAGGGGTGTAGGATTGTTTACAATAAGTGAATACTTATTCATGCAGTGCAAGTAGAACAGGATACCTTATCTTCAACACAATTATAAGTCATTGTCAATTACACTTGAAGATTTAGGATGCAACTGGGGAATCTTTTTAATCATATTTTTTTCTGTATTTTTCCATTTATTTATTTATTTATTTATTTATTTATTTATTTTTGGATTTCTCTATATCAATATTTCCTTCTGAACAGGATTAGTGGCATCTCCTTCACCAGGTGGTATGAAAATGCAGATGCAATAACAAAGAGAGCCTTGTATTGTAACTGATTGTCAAGTCATCCACACATAAATTGACAGTCATAGATAGCAGTAGGATAAGTAAATATTATTTGCACTCTTTTACTATATGAAATATGGACGTAATAATTATTTAATAATGTGGACAAAACTTGTATAAGTATTACTTAGTGACTAGTCACTAAATTATTTTCATGGTATGTACTTATATTATTTTAATGCCTGAGGAGTCAACTTTTTAAAAAAAGAACTTTCTGTTCCGTGACCTATTTTTACCACTTTTGAGAAAATTACTGGTTAGGAAGCAGTTCACAAACATTTAGTCCATTGGCTTTCAAATGTTTATTTGAGAGTAGATCCAAGAGGCTCATATGGGTCCTATGTCACTAGACTCAGTGTCTTAAACTTCATATTCAGGGACACTGTGACTTGATTTCAGTCAGTCTTTCTGTATCAATGGACTTTATGTATCTCTATTTGTCTTTTGTTAAGCTTGTAACACATAAAACATGTTTCTAAATATGAATATGCACTGGTGAGTGACAGGTAGGTCAGCTGTTCATAACACATCAAAAAAAAAAACCAGTAGCATGACACTAGGCTTGATTGTCATGTAAGCTGAAGTATATAGTAAGCCAGAGAACACTTAGGAATTACCAGAAGTGGGGCAGAGGGCAGGTATGAACATGGGGAACCTTGTGATTTCAGGTGTTGGTCACCATAGAGAACAAGGGACTGTAGAGCTTCTCC
>NW_021608336.1:0-6309 GCF_004785775.1 Grammomys surdaster | reverse complement strand
CATGGTGTTAGTGGAAAGGTGAAAGGATTCTGATCAACTATTACAAATGGATGATCCCCATCAACTCCTTTATACTACTTTCAAAACTATTTATAAAAGTTGTCACACAAAACTGAATGAGAAATGAATTCAAACCTTCTAGAAACCAGACCTTCAGTTTTCCAGTATGACTTCCTACTGCACAGCAAAGCAATGCTTGTGTGTGCACAGTGGAAAGTGATATTATAAGATTTTCACTGCCAGGGCTTCAGTGTCTTGCTGTTACATCTCATCCCATCCACCCTTTCACCCACTCATCCAGGGAATCCACACTCAGGTTGGGTAAAAGGCCAAGGGCCTCTGCCCAAGTCAACACATGGACCAACTGAACCACAGTCTCACCCACAGGCTATTTCAATCCAATCAGATTAGGACTCAGCAGACCTCCTGGCCTGGGGACAGTGCCCCCCATACTCACCATGACATGGCTTGTGGTCTCCCTTGCTGCTCTCTACAGCTCTATCAGGACAGTCCTGGAAAGAACCTGCAAGCTACCTCCCACTGGTGCTCCTGATTGCCAGGCCTGCCCAGAGCCCCTCATTAGCTTAGAAAACCAAGCTGGGCCTTAGGATAAAAGTAGCTCCTCTACTAGGGGATCAGAGATCAAATGACTCAGACAGCTGAGGCCTTCCAAGTTCTGCCCTTCCACCCTAGGGACAGACAGAGCCCTACTCTGGGAAATTTGTATTTTAGTAGAACTTTCCAGTCTCCCAGAGTAGTTCCTGTTACTCTTCCAAGGCACAGAGTCCTTTGTATGCATATTACATTACATACTCAATATTACAGTGGAGTCATCTCTACCTGGTAGCTGGGAAGTCCTGTAGCCAAACTATTGTCAAATCAAACAGTAACCACAATTAAAGCAAAATGTGGCCATTAATTTGAAAGCAAGAATTGGTCAATGAGAGGTGAGTGAAAAGGGAAATGAAAAGGCATGGGCGAGCAGTCGTGGTGCACGCCTTTAATCCCAGCACTTGGGAGGCAGAGCCAGGTGGATTTCTGAGTTTGAGCCCAGCCTTGTCTACAGACTGAGTTCCAGGACAGCCAGGGTTACACAGAGAAACCCTGTCTCGAAGAACAAACAAACAAACAAACAAACAAACAAAAGAAATGAATAGCCATGGCTTCTCCTTGTTATGGTGCAGTAGACATTTTATTGTAGATAAAAGGGAAAGCATAGCAAGACATAGGGGCATCTGGGAAATTTCAGATTGGCCATGATCCAAACCAAGTAAGGAGAGAGAAGAGGGTAGAGGATAGAGAGTAGAATCAGATCATGAGGTCAGTGTTCTAGACAAGGGACTGAGGTGTATATTTTACATATTATAGCAGACCTGGCCTCCAGGTATTCCCAGCACCCCTCAGTCCATATCTGGCACAACCTGACCCAAAGTTCCCTGGACTTTCCAGCCTAGGGGCTGGGATGACTTCTCATGGAGGCTCTTTCCTATACAATCCAGACATTTGGATCTCCTCTGGCTCTTTTCCTTCCCTTCTCTGTCTGTGCATACACCCTTTCAGTCTTTCTCTTCCCCTCAAACCACCCCTCCCAAAGTGACTTCCCCAATAAACCTGCATTTAATGTAATCAAATCTGGATTATTTCAAAGGCAAAGGAATAACCTATCACCAGTGAAGAGAGATAATCTATCATTCAGGAGGGTAAATGATAGATAAAAAACACCAGTTGACAAAATGGTTGGATTACATAAGGAAAGGCAGTTGAAAGACAGACCAACCCCTGGGCTAGAGGGCAATTCTACCGGGCACACCTTGTAACAGGTAGAAATTGAGTAATGTCATGCAGGACTTACAGGCACATCTGCTTTTATTTGGTAGAAAGGCACCTCAGCCATTTGTCCCAGGGTTTGGGACTTAGCAGCAAGAAGAAATGAGTAGGTTCCAATGATTAATAATAATCTCAAAAATTACTTAAAAAGTTTGAACAGGCTTTATGGTTCAATATTGTTCAAGGACTAGACATGTATTAGTGCACACAAAATATTATTCATACCTTTTCTCTCAAGTTGTGCACTTTCAGACAAAAACATAACAATCCTGTTATGCACAGTGACACCAGTTTGTACAGATCTTCTGTGCTGGTTGAACTAGTGTAACTACAGAAATTTGGTTTCTAGAAATAAATTCAGTTCCACATCCAGATTCTTGATTGCCCTGGTCTGTGAACTTCCCAAAATGGCCAGTTTGGACTTTTACTGACCATGTAAAATTGATTACCTGTGTACTCATTACTAAAGCCAACTACTGTCAAACCAGGAAAGCTCCCAATTTCTTTCCTCCACAGCCTTTCTGTACGGTGACTGCACCAGCTTCAGAGTTTTTCAATGAAACTCAATTGTTACACAGGTCCCTCTTTATTTGTAATTCCCACCATAAAAGCTATGGAGGTTAGAGGACACTCATTCACTAGTGTCTGACTAGTACACTAGTCGCAGTAGCGCCCAGCCTGAAAGGAGCTGTATGACTGACTTGAAGGCATAGTGCAGCAGAGTCAGGATTAGGTCATCAAATCAAGCCTTAACTACATATAATGACCAAAGTCTCAGCTATAGAGGACACTGTTCTAAACAGAAATAAATATCAAAGCCTCTGAGCAAAAGGAACGAAATTCTTAATGATGAGGAAACTTTGGAGAATAGAAACAAACAAGAGATTAGAGCAGTGATACATAAAGCAAATGAAATTCAAAAAGGAACACCAACAATTGTCTTCATAAAAGTATAAATATATTTGAAAAAAATACATTGGTATACTAACTTTGAAAAAGAGCAGGTGTTCCCTAGTAGGGAGAATGTGATTAATAAGACCTTGTCCCTATGTTCAATGTTACTGCTGACAGACAGCACAGCCAATGGTTTGTGTCTCAAATTTCTGAGCTGACTTTACTGTATCAGTGAGCATTCCACATATCTCCACAGGATAGTGTCCTAATTGGTAATTCAATATCCACTGGCTCAAGTTAACATACCCAAATTGTACACCCCCACAATCTGGTCTGTTTTTCTTCACATACATGAATTAATATATACTGGGAAATTCCAAAATCACTCACCCTGCTTGTATCAGCTCTTCATTATAGTGCTCCCCTACAACTGACTCCCTAAAACTTTAATCTGTGATGTAGCTATTACCTGTCCTATTTCACTGTGCAGTGTACACAATAACCTGTTCCTCATGCTCTGGTCTGAAGGCAGAAGCCATGTTTCACATGCAAATCCTTTTCCTGTTGCTTCAATGGACAGTTCACTACTTGACTCCAATGGGTAATTTAAAAACTCTGTTGTGGTTCAGCCTTTTAACTAAAAAATCAGGATGTTCATTCAAGGGGAAAGCAAGCTTCTACCTGTCTGCCTGTGTTTTCCTGTATTTCTTTGAGTGTTATTTATATCATCCTTAAATGCCTTCATTTAAGGCATTATCATCTTCATGACATGGGATTTTAGGAATAATCTTGCTCTACAGGTAAGTTAGGACATCCAGGGCTTGCTGTAGTAGGAGAACTGGTTTTTGTTGGTGCCAATTTATATTGCCTTTTGTTGCTTTTGTTCTTGAATTTTCCTTATGCCATTTATTTCTTTCTGGTGTTAACTGGTCTGGGTTTTTCAGACTATAGCAGGCCTCCTTGGAGATAGGTAGAGCTTTGTGACCTTGCTTTGATTGGGTCTTCTGGGAGGCAGGCAGTGTTATCTCTGGTTAGGGAAAACCTCCTTTTTCCATGATTTATGCAAGCCTCCTGTGTCCCTGTGTCCCTGGTTAGGACAGTCCCCTGGGAGACAGACTGGCTTTGGGGTTCATGGCAGGCTTGTGGATTATTCTTGGGTTCAGGTGGAGGTGTAGATTGGAAGTTCAATGGGACTCATGCAGATAGATTCCAAGTGTGCTGGGTTCTGTAGGTTTGTGGGTCCCAGCTGGTGGGGATATTGGGGAGGGGGGGTCTCACCTGTGTTTCTAGTTATGGCTGATCTCCTGTGAGACAGGAAGGCTGTGCATGGTGGGAGGCACATACTTCTTCCATTGGTTCAGACACTATAGGTCTTTCAAGTGTAAAATTTATATAGAATATAGAGATTCATTTTTTGGGTATTCTTATTATTATGGCTCAGTATATGGTGCAATGAAGCTTTGAAGTGAATATAGGACTTTTTATTACAAGCTAGGTTTAATGGATTGAACAATTTAAAGAACAGCTTACAAGAATTAACTTCAGCAAACCTGTGTGGCTATGTAGTAATTTGAGTCTTAATGAGTAGCATGTCATGACAATATTGACACATTGTGTGAAAATCCTATTTATAATTAAGAAGTAATCAGTCAGATTTTGTTTCATAGATTAAATGGAATGTTCATTTTCTACATAAATCAGGGTAATTATAACTGACTGAGATGTTCATAAATTGTAAGGAAGAAACTGAAGTTATGATTTTGGTATATGGGTGTACAATGGTCATCACATTGTCTTGTAAATATATGTGGTTAATCAATGAGATATTTGATATTTATTATGTGAGTCATTGAAGGTGAATTCTTTATATCAACATAGAGTGATAACTGTAGATACTCATAACTGCTTCAATGCTTTGAATAAATTTTGCTTCTGTGTTGAATCACACAAAGTTTCAAGTTATTTAAGAAACAATTAACTGCATCCAACTAATGGGAAACAATCAGTACAAGAATATTTCATTAACAAAAAAATGATTTCAATCATATAATGAAAATACATCATCAGTACTTTTAATATTATTCTATAAAATGAAGATGGGATAGAGATTACCACATGCTCTGAATAGCTCAACTTGGTATAAGATATCTGATATCAGCAAGAAATGAACAGACAACAAATGTGAAGGAAACTGTGGAATAATATCTGTTAAACATGGAAGCTAAATTTTATTTTTAATACTCCTGTTGTATTATAGTGAATACGTTAAGACTGCCAGCCTACAGAATATCCTAAAAGAAAAAAGAAGTCAAAGATTTTCTTAGTAATCAGGAAGGACACTATGGTGTGTGGTGTGTATTATTTCTACCATGTCAAGACAATAATATGAGTTTTAGACAAAAAGAGAAAGTTAACAAATACTGCAACATCAAGTATGTCTCTGTGAAGAACTTCATAGAGGCTCATTTCTAAAATATGGCAAAAGAAAATTCAACAATATTCAAGGACCTGAGTGTCTGATTAGTTGGCTTGATATAATGAGTCCTTTATGAATCCTAGCCCAATTCTCATGCACACCAACTGACATCCAAAAGACAGCCACAGATCAGGATGGCATATCAATAGAAGTCACAATAGAGTGCAGAGTCTGCCTCCATATTAGAGAGAATGCATGTTCCTAATCCATCTGACATGGCCATACCATCCAGTATGCAAAAAGGATATAAAATCACAAGCATGAGCATTTTCAATTCACCCAATCAGTAGGTCTGCAAATTACTGAAAGAATATTTAAACTGACAAAAACATAATTCAACCAAAGGATGCAACAAAGTCCTGTTCATAATAACTAAATTAGTGCAATAAACTCTATAGTAAGACTCTATTATTAACCCATGAAATATCAACCATTCCAAAAATGCATCCACTGGTGCTGAATAGATGGATTTAAATACCCCAGTTAATTTTTAGTGGGAATAGAATTCAGTGTGGCCATCATGGCAGAAGAATAAGGTAGTTCAAAAAATTACAAATAAAATTCAATGTTCTATCTGTGTCACACATTGTAATCTAACAAAGTTACATAAATTAGCGTGTTAGATTTACATCTGGGTTGTTGTAATGTAACACAGTATTGTATCAAAACAAATACCAACTAGGGGTGATTGAAAAATATAAATATATATTAACATTAGGAGTAAAATTCTCTCATAAATGACCATTAAATTCTCTCATTTCTTTGAGTAAAATGTATGAAATTGTTCTCAATCATCTCAATGAGGTATGAACAAACATCAACCACAGAAATGTTTTATCAAAAGACACTGCCTGCCATGAACTGAAGATCAGGCAAGAGATTTCATTATATGTCAGTGAATGTCTGCACAGGTACTGATACTGGACAGGATAGGTGTTGAATCTGTGTAATTCCAGGCATTAATGGATTCTCCAGATGGTAGGAATCACAGGAAGTTTGAAGAGGTTTTATCATACAATAATATATGTACAAAAGAGAGAATGCTCAACTCTTGCCTCAATATTACATGTGAGATTGCCCTTCCTTAGACTAGACAATGGAAGATACAGTTT
>NW_021608335.1:0-2390 GCF_004785775.1 Grammomys surdaster | reverse complement strand
GGTCTGTGGGGCAATCTGCTTCTCTATCCACCTTCCAGCTGTTTTAGTCATATCTTTAGTAGCACTCCCTTGGGAACCCAGAGTTAAAGACATTTCTTCACCCCAGGTCAGCATAGCCTCTGAACTCCCTATTCCAGTGTATCCTTCCCTTCTCTGAGCCAGGTGTCCTCCCCATTTTGTCCTCCCTGAGCCACAACTCCAAGTCCCTCATAGAGTGGCATGGCCTCCTGTAATTAATATGGTTAGATCATTGGTTTGGGGTTACAACTTTCTCATTTAATATTGTGTCTGTGTCAGAGTTGTCTTAAGTTCTCAACATTTCAGAGCTACAGTCATCTGAAAGGCGACTCAGTCAAGGGTGTGCCATCATCTGAATGGCTGGTTGCTATGTCTCTGTGAGATAGTGTTGATGATTGATGTGAGAAGACTCTTCCACTGAGGGATGCAGTATCCATAAGCAAGTAGGCAAGTGCTGGATGAGAGAGCTAGGTGAGCATGAGACAGTGACAAAGCAACAGAGCAAGTGAAGAAACAGTGTTTGTCCATGCTTTTTGCCTTCAGTTTCTAATCTAAGCTGAAGAACTGTGATCTGACAGAACCATGTACATCAACCACTTATTACCTGAAATGCTTTTGTTTAGAGGATTGAATTGTAGAGTGAAAAATTATAGATACTGGGTATATAAAGTTCTTTTTAGACATATAAAATATTCTTTAGGCTTTCTTTACAAAGACATGGATGGTGGTTTTACATTTTTATCTTTATATATTTTGTCTTTTGTTTTCAAGACAAAATTACTCTTTGAAGCCCTTCCTGTGCTGATAGTAGATATAAAAACCACATAAGCCACCTGACATGTTTTTGTAAAATAAGCACATGCTTCTGTGCACCTCTTTATCCACATCTTTAATTTTAAAATTCAGCCAAATATACAGGTTATATTCTATTTCTCCAGATGGCATATGTTCATGATGTCAGTACTGCCTGAGGCTTCAGAGTCATTGGTTTCCAGGTGTATGTCCTTCTGCCTAACTCTTGTGTTTGTTCTGAAATTTTTGAATAAATAAGAGTATTATGCCTGTGTGCATGAATATGAATATCATGTGTGCCTCATCTTTACTGTTGTCAGAAGATGGCCTCAGTACTCTTGATCTTAAAGTAAGGAGTAGTTGTTGATCCCCATGTAAATACTAGAAATTGACTACTGTTATGTGGAAGACCAGCAAGAGCTTTCCACTCCTGAACTATCTTTCCTGCCCTATGTTCCTTATTTCTGATCAACATATACATTACATGACCAAGCCCGCTCAGTCAGTCAACAGGTTCTCTAACGCAGGAGTGAGGATTAAAAGAAAAGAGACAATTAGACAAAATTGCAGCATGACCTCAGCCAGTTCTGAGGCTGAAGGCAGGTTTGTTTAATTTGGCTTTTCTTTTAAGCCCTTTTAATTACATGTATGTATTTATGTCAGTTCTAGGTTGAGGAACCAACAATACAATAGAAACAAACAGTCAAGGAACAAACTAGGCAATATACAGAGTCTCCTGATCACCCCTTGATCACTCTCATGAGCTGTTTCTAAGGGCTCATCAGGATGACAAAGTATCTGAGCCTACTTCTATGTCCTAACCCACAGTCATATTCAAGCCTGAGGCCTACTTCTTTGTTTTAGCCTAAGACTTGGATTCCTGACTGAAATTACTTCTCTGTTTTAGCCTAAAACTAGACTCCTGTTTGAACTTACTTCCTTGTCATGGCCCAAAGTCAGATTCCTGCCTAAAGCCCATTTCCTTGTCCTTGGCTTGTCCTTGGCCAATGTCGGATTCCTGCCAAGCAGCCTCAGAGGCTCTCCACAATTACTCATATTTTCATCTGTCCATTTTCAACTGTTTAAACATGCATTCCCTTCTAGTAAAACTTAATTATTGTTGCTGTTTAAACTGGTTCACTTCATGGTTTTGAAAGATGAATACAGAACTGCAGTGAATGTATAATTCTTTGTAGGAACTTTAGTAAAGAACCATGAGTTCTATCATTTTTGTTTCCTTGGTTGATTTTTGCAGGGGAGTAAGGATCTTAATATGTAACTTTTGCTGTCCTGCAACACATCACATAGACCATGCCAGCTTCCAGCTCAATAACATACACCTGCCTGTACCTCTGTGATTAAAGACATGAGCAAATACACACAGCTTGCCCATCATTTTTATAGTTAATAATTGTTCATGCAGTTTTTCTGATGTTTCCTCAGTACTGTTGATCTGTTTCTCCCTGTATATCCCTCTCAGTTGTCATTTGTGTTGGAAGGCTATATCGTATTTGAAGGGATCAGAAGCAACATTGGTGAAACTTATAATTCAATTTCCTTCTAAAAATGACAGAATGGTT
>NW_021608334.1:0-1078 GCF_004785775.1 Grammomys surdaster | reverse complement strand
GTAAGAGGATCAGCTCTGCATGGGAAGCCTGTGTTCTGAATGAGGTAGAAGCAGGAGCCTGAGTCAGGGACAAGTCAGTGCTATCAGCATGATTTATTATGTCCTGTCCTCCAGCTTTATCAGGTCCCTATTTACTTTGTGAGTGTCTCTGGGTTGGTTTTTTTTTTGTATTTTTTGTCTATTTATTTTTGTATTTTTATTTTTGATAATAGTGCACACAAGATGTAATTTTGTTTCCCTTCAAATTATTTCTATTTACAAAATATTAAGATTATACCATATAGAGCAAAGATGGTGTATGACCAATATGATTTTTTTACTTTTTCATTTTTATCAATACTGAAAATAAAACCCAGGACAGCATAAGAGGCTCTACTACTGAGGTGAATCTGCAGACCCACGGTTTCTTTCTAAGAGGCACAAGCCTTAAGAATTTGAAAGTGTTGAGTTCTATGAGTTTACTCTTGGAGATGTTTATTCTATCTGTGTCTGGAAATTAAAACTACGAAGATATAAAGAAGAAAGAGGAGAATGTATGGGATGATGACGAATTATTTATGACTTCAGAGGGAAATGATTTTAGGATTATTCTAGCTTCCAGTGGGACTGTAGCTACTTAGAAACCAAAATAATATGTAAAACTGTTTTTCCTAGAATTATATTTTGCTCTTACTAAAACATGATAATGAGTTGTGTTTATGTCTCAACTATAAAGTTTTTTTCTTCTGAGTAAATGTGTGCTGGTAATTGACTACCCTTCCTGACTTGACCCAGTCAGATGGACAAGAAGGAGCAGAGCGTGTGTTTTGTTAATTACTGGTAAGAAGAGTTATCCAGTAGTTACCACTGATAATCTGTGTTGTCTGGGAAGAAGATTTCAAAATATATATATAGTGACGCTCTCAGATAAAATGATTTTGAAATAACTTCCCTCCAATCTTCTGCAGAATAGTGTATGTGAAGTGTATAAAGAAAACCCAGGAAACCCCTCTGGGAATACCGTAGTAGACCACCCATGGGCAGTAGCTGCATTGTTGTCAATTTCCTTAAGCAGCATTGCTATTCCCTCATAATCTGC
>NW_021608333.1:0-2978 GCF_004785775.1 Grammomys surdaster | reverse complement strand
TCAATAAATATCTGAAATCTAAAATCTCTCTTGGAGTTTTCTTAGGTATGAGAGAACATTGGATCCTCTTCAATTCCTAGACTTCTTAGTCTTGTCACAGTCTCCGGTTGCTGTCAGAGCTGGCCTCAGACCTAAGATAGTTTCTTTTGCCATCATATTCCCTATTAGCTCTTGAAGTCTGGAAGAAAATCGTTGATTTGTGTTTCAGCACAGGTTGTTGCTGAGTCTGTAGGACTGCCCTCCACCAGAGGCTCTTCTCTGTATAATCCAGACACATTGTTCTCTCGCTCTCCTCTTCTGTCTCTGCATGCAGGCTTCCTCGGTTTCTCCTTCCTCTCCCGTCTGTCTTTGCTCCCCTTGCTGACTTTCCTGGCCTCCTTCCTTGGGACTAGTAAAGTGAACTGGGCCCTAGAGCAGTTTCCCAATAATATCGCTCTTTATATATGTGTTTATACTTTATTTGTATAACTTTTTTAAACAATTTAGCAGATTTTACAAGATTAGTATTTTATAGTTTTATCTCTGTTAATTTGAGCCTTAAAAATCACAATATTTAGTACATTTGTTTATTGATCAAACCAACAATTAGAAGGTGTTGACTAAATATTCAAATTTCACCTTCAACAACTCTTTCCACTGAAGTGTAGGGTGTCAGATGATTCAGGGCGTTATCAATTCTCCAAGTATCAATTTGACTTTTTCACTATATGTATATGCATATGCATATGTATATGTTTATGTATATGATATATATGTATATGATGTATACGTGTATGTATATGATCTATATGTCTATATCTATATCATGTATATCAATATGTCTGTCTATGTGTATCTGTATATGTGTATATGTATATATGTATATACAGATATATGTACATATGTACAAAATATATATAATTTATATATATGTATATATATATAAATATAATAAATATAAACCATCTTTAAGAAGATAAACAACTGTAAAATATAGGGTTGTCATTGTTGGGATTGAGTGTGTGATTCAGATTCTTACTTACTTGTGTTTAAGGACAAATTCTAAAATCTTGTACAGAACAGCACCAAATCAGTTGTTACTCATGTCAGCACACTGTAGAGAACATCAGACTGGATAAGATCCAGTTGTTATAGTCTCTAATACAACCCTGAATAAAGAACAGAAGGGAAGGGAAGAACACGTGTGTGTGTGTGTGTGTGTGTGTGTGTGTGTGTGTCTGGGAGGAGAGGAGGGAGGTTGAACATGAGGAAGAAAGTTAAGAAGACTAGGCCTAAAGCTCGGGCAAGTCCAACCACGTCAATTACTAATAGAGCAAACCCAGGCTCCAGCATTCACTCACTGATAATGGTTCCAGAATTCCAATTTGCTTTACATCAGACCACAACCCACAGACCCAGGGAAGTTAAACAAGAAAGGAAGACCCAAACCAGGGTGCTTGAATCTCACTTTGAAGGGAAGCATAATAGTCATATGAGGCAAAGGGAGGGAGGGAACTGGGTAGTAGAGTGGAGAGAAAGGGGAATGGGGTGTAGGATCAGGTGTGAAAGAGACAGGAGAGAGTTCCAGAGAACAAGAGAATTAATGGAAATCTGCAGCTGCTGTAGGTAGCAGGGCAGAAGGCGATCATTAGGATGTCCCAGAGAACTGGGATGGGTGAGGCTCTGAGAAGTCAACTGGGGTGACATTAGCCAAGATGCCTAATGGTGGGACATGGAACCTAAAGAGGCCCCCTTCTGCAATCAAGCAGGAACCACAGTGGAGGGATAAGGACACCACCCACAAACCTTTTGATCTATAATTTGTCATCTAAAAAAATGCAAGGTCAAAAATGGAGTGGAGACTCAATAATGACCAACCAATAACTGGCCCAACTTGAAGCCCATCCCATGGGCAAGTACCAGTCTCTAACAGTATTAATAGTATTTTGTTCTGTTTGCAGATAGGAGCCTAGAATAACTTTCCTCTGAGAGGTTCTACCCAGCAGCTGACTAAAACAGATGCAGATATTCACAAGCAAACATTGGATGGAGGTCAGAAACCCATAAGGACAAGTTGGGGAAAAGATAGAAAGATCTTAAGGGGATGGGAACCCCTCAGGAAGACCAAGAGACTTAACTAACCTAGCCCATGGGAGCTCTCAGACATTGAGCCATCAAGGAAAGAGCAAACATGGGCTGAACACAGCCTCAGGCACATATGTGGCAGACATGCAGCTCAGTCTGCATGGCTGCCTTGTCTGGCCTCAGTGGAGGAGGACATACCTAAGTCAGCATAGATTGATGCACAAAGGTAGGGAAATACCCATGAGAATGGCCTACTCTCTCAGAGGAGAAAGGGAGAGGGAGGGACTCTGTGAGGGGAGACCAGGAGCAGGGGTTGGGAGGTGCAATGTTTGTAATGTCAAATAATTAATTAATTAATTAATTAATGTTTAAAAAGCTTTGAAGGACTCGAAAGAAAGTCAGTAGAGTGCCTGCAGCTAATGTGGTGTGCATGTTTGTTCCCTGTGAGATAGGGTCTGTTTATGTAGTCCATCAGGCATGGGCATTACTGTCCTGTTTCTGGTTTCATCCTAGTGCTGGAGTTACAACCCTATGACACCAAGGCTGTGCTTCACTGTTCTTGAAGGAGACATGTTATAAGCCAGTAAACACACACACACACACACAAACACACACACACACTCACATACCTACAAACACACACACACAACACAACTCTGTCACATGGAGACAGGAAAGAAGCTTTTTCTGCACTGGGTATAAAACTAGTAGAAGAAAATTCAGAACTGGGTATGGACAGTGTTGACGTACATGACACCAAAGGTCCTTGGAACAAGGCAGGTGGGCAAGTGGGATTGTGGAATTGCACTGGGATGTGCAGCTTCTGGACAGGAGAGGGAATAAGTATTGGGGTGAAGTGGCAACCTGGAACATGGTAGAAAAGGTTAGCAAAGTATATATCTAAAAAATAACAT
>NW_021608332.1:0-2009 GCF_004785775.1 Grammomys surdaster | reverse complement strand
AGGAAAGGAAAGGAAAGGAAAGGAAAGGAAAGGAAAGGAAAGGAAAGGAAAGGAAAGGAAAAGAAATTAGAATGTTTCAGGTCCAGAGCCTAATTAAAATTTCGAAGGATATCATTAGCCTCCAAGGATATCCATGGCTTTCCCACCTCTGTGCTTGACAGAACATCCTTTTCACTAACAATTAAAACCATTTGGATTCTATTAACTTAAGAGATTACCAAGTTCTACTAACCAAAAGACTAAGGATACCATCTGAAGTCTACAGCAGAGATTTCCCACTTAGCTTTAACACTTTTGTGTCAACACTTAAAAACTTGTGTCTACTTACAAATTTGACTATGACTTCTTATATGTGTATAAATATACGTGAATGCACATAATTCTATACATATATGTATATATAATATATACACAAACAGATATAGAAAGAAGACCATGCACATGTATATTCTCATCTATTATTAAGTCCTGGGTCTAGGCACAGACATAACACAAACTTATACTGGCATGGCAAAAATGAATAAAGATAACTTAGAGACACATTCTTTTTTCCTTATGATCTTTTACTTTCTCACTCACATTGGATAATCACTGGGCAGAAATAAAAGGAGCAAGTGAGGTTGTTTAAAGCCAGCTGGTGCTGTTGGCATGGATTTGAAGCTAACAGCTAATATCCTAGGACAGCCTTAATTTTGCTAAAACCTTGACTGCTGTTTTATCCTGAAAGCCCAAGTTACTTAGCCAAAATCAGAGGACATTCCTTGAATAATCACATATCTTATTGTGGAGCAATGGAAGAAGAGGAAGAAGAAGAATAGTGTGTGATAGAATGAAAATATCATTTTCCCTGCCAGCTTTGAATGATATCTATCCATGTTCATGTTATTACCTTAAAAGTAATAAACAAATAATTAAACTTGTTATAATTTTGACTAGATATAATTTTATTCGGGCTCCATAAGTACTAAAATTAAATATTCTGTGTCAGCACTGCAACATACTTTATTTATATGGATACAAAATAGCTAGTATAAGACCTGGCATTTTTAAACCTTTCCTTTCAGTATCTGTTATTGTGTATCAACTGCCAAAACTCTGGAAAGCAAAGCTTCATCATAGGACAGTGAAATAATGCATGTTGCCAATTATAAACTGATATGTCCAATTTTAGTTACAATGGGCGTTAGATTTTGGTTTTCAATAGTTGAGACTTTTAGATGTATACATTTATAAGTGTTCAAATGAAGCAAGCAAATTGAAGCATTTAGTGACAATTTAATGAAAAAAAAACTGTTCAAATTGATGACAGTTGGAATTAAAAAGCAATCCTTCTAGTGAATTAGGTTAGTGTGTTTCACAGTCTACTTGCTGTTTACTTCTCTTGAAGACTGACATCAGATGACAAACAGATTGATATGCACAGGTTATTTCTAATAATCACTGTCTGTATGTGTATCTATATGTATGTTGTGCATCTGTATACATATCTGCACATTTAAGTTGATTTCAGTATTGATACCAGTACACATGTGTATTTCTATCTACACAATGTTTTCAGATGTAACAAGAGTGGAGATGAATAATATAATGCAACTGCAATATCTGTATTTTAGAATATATGAATTGAGCCTATTAACATCCAATGGCCATTCTTTAAATTCTCATCTTAACGTGTCCCACACAAATCTTAACTGCATTGCCATTTACATATAATACATTATTAATTAAATCAATAAAATATCCAAATAAATTTTCTCCTTTTAAAAGTTATTTAGAACTTATTAAGGTAGGTTAAAGAGACATGAATACTAAGTTTCACAAAGTCAAAGTCAAAGCATGTATTTTAGGAACAAAAATTATGTATATTTCGCCCTTCCTCCTCTGCCTGGTCCTGTGGGCTGGGGCAGACACAGAGTTGGTCTGCTCCTGTCCTGTGGAGATACTGACTCCTGAGTCATCCTAGAGGAGCCACTGCACTCAGAGCAGCTGAGGAGCCACTGTACTCAGAG
>NW_021608331.1:0-1021 GCF_004785775.1 Grammomys surdaster | reverse complement strand
ATGTTATAGGCTATAATAGTCTTAAGTTTAAATGATAGCTGGGAGCCTGGCCCAATAAAAGGCCTAAGCTTTAAACCCTATAAAAATCTCCTCGTCATTACTATTAATACTGGTGGTGCTTCCAAGAAAACTTCAGATAAACTCATATGCTTAAACATATTTGAATGCTGATATATAATGTTTAACAATTGTGCCTTTGATATTTAAACCAAATCAGATATTGTTTACTTTCAATATCTTCAAGATATCATTGACCTGGAATATTTTGCAGGAAGGACAGACTAAAGATCAAAGGCTTTGTGGTTAGTTCAGTGTGTCGGTTTTTACTTAAGTAGCTTGCTTGGTTCAGTGTGTACATTTCTCCTTATGTAGCTTCCCATAATGAGGACAGAGAAACACAGACAGGAAGGCTCTTGCAGGCACCAGATTGTCTTCTTTAACAGTCAGTGAGTTTGTCAGCCTTCCTTGTCTTTAGCAATGAGGACTTGTCAGTTTGTGAATAGCAACACCTTCATATACTTTTAAGATAGCATTTTTCTTTTTCTTTTTCTGTTTTTGAGACAGGGTTTCTCTGTATAGCTCTGGCTGTCCTGGAACTCACAATGTAGACCAGGCTGGCCTCAAACTCAGAAATCTACCTGCCTCTGCCTCGCAAGTGCTAGGATTAAATGTGTGCACCACCACTTCCTGGCAAGATAGCATTTTCCAATTTTTGTTTTCTTACACATATGTTACAAAGAGGACAGTCAGCAGAACTCTGTGGAGTCTTACTCTATGGTGATTTTCTATGCATTAGCAGAATCATAAGTGTGGTAGGCAGTAGTGTACTAGTAGATTCTCATGATTGGGACTTTTGCTTAACCTCACAGCCAGAGTTAATACAGTTTGAAAAAATTTAAGATTTAAACATGCTATCCTACAGTGTAGTGCTCGGCTTGCTTGTTTAAATTTATTTTCAAAGAACAATATTAAACCAAAAGTTATTTTCCTTGGACATCTCATATTTTCATCTTTTAAAACG
>NW_021608330.1:0-1104 GCF_004785775.1 Grammomys surdaster | reverse complement strand
CATACACATAAGCCAGCACACACACATGAACACACACACACACACACCCACACACACTCACACACACACAGCACAATACATACATACATACATACAACAGCACACACAAACATCACACAACCAATTTAAAATGAGACTTTGGTAGGATCAAATCCAAAGCACACATTTGCCAAAGAAAGTCAGACTCAAAACATTTTCTTTATCCATTATTCAGTTGAGGGACATCTAGGTTATTTCTAGTTTCTGGATGTTTGAATAAAGTTGCTATAAACATAGTTGTCCAAGTATCCTTACGGGAGTGTGGAGCATCTTTTGGTTATACACTGAGGAGTGGAATAGCTAGATTTTGTGGTAAAACTAATCCTAGTTTTCTGAGAAAACTCCAAATTGATTTCCTCAGTAGTTTTACTAGTTTACACTCCCAGCAGCACACACAAACACACACACACACACACATACACTAATACCACAAACATTAACACAACAGAAAATGAAAGTCATTGGTCATTAAAATTTCACAATACTAATGATATTTATTCATCTATTCACCAGTACAAAGATACAGGCAAACAGAATTGATTTGAAAATTGGATCCATTATTGTGCTGCATAAAAAAAAAAACATATATTCACAAAAATATGTAAGTTACCACAGAATAAAGGACTGAAAAATTTTTCCAAGCAAACATCACCAAGATCCAACTCAAGCAGGCATATTAATAGATAATAAAAATAGACTTTCAACAGAATTAAGTAAAGGAAAAATCCACCAAAATGACATCGGAAAATAATGCCCTGTACTCAAGCACCCACATTCATAGCTGAATTATCACTAAAGCTTAAATCACACAACACCACCCTGTATTAACGGAGAGAGACTTTACCACTTCATTTTCACCAACAATAGGTAGTCAAGAAAGAAACCAAACAGAGAGTTAATGAAATGATAAAAGTTTATAAGTCAAAAAAGCTTCACCTATAAATCAAATATAAAAGAAAATTAAAATAACTCCTTGAATCTAATCAGACCACTATGGATTACAGCTGCAATTCAACATCCAATGAAAGCTTACAAACTCATGGTGACTAATCAGTTCTGTACCCA
>NW_021608329.1:0-4313 GCF_004785775.1 Grammomys surdaster | reverse complement strand
CCTGAGTGTGCCGCGTCTTTCCTGCTGGCGGGAGGTTGCGCGGGACAACTGGTGCCAGAAACCCGGGACACTTGACCTTGCCATCGTCAGCACCTTGGAGGACCCCTCGATAGAGGAGGATTCAGAACTGCAGGGGTGAGTTCGGAGAGGTATGTCTATTCCTGAAATATTCGGGTTGTGCTTGGCTGTCATTTTCATGGTGCTTGTTTTGCTCTGTCTTCGCGGTGGCCATTGTTAGTAGCAAAGTAGTCTGAAGTAAATAGCCAGTGACACTGGTCTTGTCTCTTTCTCCCTCCTGTAGATAAAGGTGGGACAAAGTTCCTCTTGACTCCCGGCCGTTAGTTGGACGTAGATAAGCCGCGGGCTGGGCCGCTGTTACTTTCACTTTTGAGACGGTACTAAGGCGGACGTAGATAAGCCGCGGCCGTCATGGGTTCATCACAGTCAGTAATCACTACTTTGGAGGCCGTACTCAAACAGCGGGATATTAAAATTGCTAACAGGACTTTGAGGAACTTCATAAAAGAGGTGGATCGCGTTGCCCCCTGGTTTGCCGTCTCTGGGTCTTTGGCTCTCCCCTCTTGGAATAAACTGGGAAAGGACTTAGAAAGGCACCGCGATGACAACGATTTGAGTAACGGCACAGTTGCGATCTGGAAACTTATTAAGAACTGCCTACAAGATGAAAACTGTAAGATAGCCATAAGGAAAGGACAGGCTACGCTAGAAGATGTTCAGGATAGCATGTCAGAAACCGAACGCAGTGAGAGGATGGGCGCGCGTAGGAAAAAGGTACTGAAACAAAAGGAAAAGGAACACCCTTCAGCTGAAGAAAAGAACCCTCCAAAAAAAGGAGAGATACCCCCTAACGGGAAAAGCTCGCTTTACCCCAACCTAGAGGCACTGACTATCGACAGTGCAGAGAGTTCCTCTGGGGACTCCAGTGAGGGGTCATTAGATTCTACAGAGGAGGCGGAGTTAGACGAGGAAGCAGCAAATTTTTCTAAAACTTTATCTCAGTTTTTATTACAGAATTGGACTGTAGAGTTTGAAGAGACGCTTCGGAAGTTACGCTTTGCGATTATAGAAGTGAATTCTACCAGACTTGATTTGTCCCTGACCGAAGGACTGTCTACATGGATCTCTTCAATATTTTCTTATTTTAAAGAATGGTTGGGGGTGGGTCTTTTCGGAGCCTTGCTCTGCTGTGGGCTGGCGCTCGTGTTACGGCTCCTTTAAAAGCTCAGGTCACAGTGACAACAGGATAAGGTGGTGATTGCCCAGGCACTTGTAGCACTGGACTAAGGGACTGGATAGCCATGATTAACAACTGCCCCAAAGACCTGTTAAGACAAGGCCATAATCTGTAATACCATCTCCTCCCCCTGCCAAATGGCCCTGGCACCTCTGGGAGTTTTTCTCCATTGCACAAGAGTTGGGCATTTTGGCTTCCCTAATTCTTTCTCTCTATCTGTCCCAGGAACCAAATCCAGACTCAAGAAGGGCTCGGGTTCCCATTGCACCTTGAGGACTGTGATATGGTTGTTCTCACACTCGTTAAGCTCGGGAGGGCTCGAGTTCCCATTGCACCCCGAAGTGAGTGTAGAGACACGGGCCTGCCTCACTTATTGAGGAGGAGAAAATCTAGACCTCTCTCCTTTTGATTGGTTTGTGTCTGCCCGGCCTGAACTCTTTCACTTTTCTATGGCCTCTTCTTAGGATCACTTTTAAATAAAAAAGGGGGCAGATGTGGGAAGCTATCCTTATCACATCATTGCCATTAACAAGTCTGTGCGCATGCGCTGGAAGGTTTTCCCGCCTTTATTAATCTGACAGTTGGAACACGTCATGTGGCCTGAGGCAACAGGAGCCCATCAGAGACTGCCACGTCCCAGGCGAGCTTAGCTTTCTATATAAGGGAAGGGTTTTAGGCCCTTGGGGTCCCTCCTCGTTTGTGAAGCTTATGCTCTCCCTCTCAAGATGCATTAAAGCTTATACTGCAGAAGGATCCTGAGTGTGCCGCGTCTTTCCTGCTGGCGGGAGGTTGCGCGGGACAACTGGTGCCAGAAACCCGGGACACTTGACCTTGCCATCGTCAGCACCTTGGAGGACCCCTCGATAGAGGAGGATTCAGAACTGCAGGGGTGAGTTCGGAGAGGTATGTCTATTCCTGAAATATTCGGGTTGTGCTTGGCTGTCATTTTCATGGTGCTTGTTTTGCTCTGTCTTCGCGGTGGCCATTGTTAGTAGCAAAGTAGTCTGAAGTAAATAGCCAGTGACACTGGTCTTGTCTCTTTCTCCCTCCTGTAGATAAAGGTGGGACAAAGTTCCTCTTGACTCCCGGCCGTTAGTTGGACGTAGATAAGCCGCGGGCTGGGCCGCTGTTACTTTCACTTTTGAGACGGTACTAAGGCGGACGTAGATAAGCCGCGGCCGTCATGGGTTCATCACAGTCAGTAATCACTACTTTGGAGGCCGTACTCAAACAGCGGGATATTAAAATTGCTAACAGGACTTTGAGGAACTTCATAAAAGAGGTGGATCGCGTTGCCCCCTGGTTTGCCGTCTCTGGGTCTTTGGCTCTCCCCTCTTGGAATAAACTGGGAAAGGACTTAGAAAGGCACCGCGATGACAACGATTTGAGTAACGGCACAGTTGCGATCTGGAAACTTATTAAGAACTGCCTACAAGATGAAAACTGTAAGATAGCCATAAGGAAAGGACAGGCTACGCTAGAAGATGTTCAGGATAGCATGTCAGAAACCGAACGCAGTGAGAGGATGGGCGCGCGTAGGAAAAAGGTACTGAAACAAAAGGAAAAGGAACACCCTTCAGCTGAAGAAAAGAACCCTCCAAAAAAAGGAGAGATACCCCCTAACGGGAAAAGCTCGCTTTACCCCAACCTAGAGGCACTGACTATCGACAGTGCAGAGAGTTCCTCTGGGGACTCCAGTGAGGGGTCATTAGATTCTACAGAGGAGGCGGAGTTAGACGAGGAAGCAGCAAATTTTTCTAAAACTTTATCTCAGTTTTTATTACAGAATTGGACTGTAGAGTTTGAAGAGACGCTTCGGAAGTTACGCTTTGCGATTATAGAAGTGAATTCTACCAGACTTGATTTGTCCCTGACCGAAGGACTGTCTACATGGATCTCTTCAATATTTTCTTATTTTAAAGAATGGTTGGGGGTGGGTCTTTTCGGAGCCTTGCTCTGCTGTGGGCTGGCGCTCGTGTTACGGCTCCTTTAAAAGCTCAGGTCACAGTGACAACAGGATAAGGTGGTGATTGCCCAGGCACTTGTAGCACTGGACTAAGGGACTGGATAGCCATGATTAACAACTGCCCCAAAGACCTGTTAAGACAAGGCCATAATCTGTAATACCATCTCCTCCCCCTGCCAAATGGCCCTGGCACCTCTGGGAGTTTTTCTCCATTGCACAAGAGTTGGGCATTTTGGCTTCCCTAATTCTTTCTCTCTATCTGTCCCAGGAACCAAATCCAGACTCAAGAAGGGCTCGGGTTCCCATTGCACCTTGAGGACTGTGATATGGTTGTTCTCACACTCGTTAAGCTCGGGAGGGCTCGAGTTCCCATTGCACCCCGAAGTGAGTGTAGAGACACGGGCCTGCCTCACTTATTGAGGAGGAGAAAATCTAGACCTCTCTCCTTTTGATTGGTTTGTGTCTGCCCGGCCTGAACTCTTTCACTTTTCTATGGCCTCTTCTTAGGATCACTTTTAAATAAAAAAGGGGGCAGATGTGGGAAGCTATCCTTATCACATCATTGCCATTAACAAGTCTGTGCGCATGCGCTGGAAGGTTTTCCCGCCTTTATTAATCTGACAGTTGGAACACGTCATGTGGCCTGAGGCAACAGGAGCCCATCAGAGACTGCCACGTCCCAGGCGAGCTTAGCTTTCTATATAAGGGAAGGGTTTTAGGCCCTTGGGGTCCCTCCTCGTTTGTGAAGCTTATGCTCTCCCTCTCAAGATGCATTAAAGCTTATACTGCAGAAGGATCCTGAGTGTGCCGCGTCTTTCCTGCTGGCGGGAGGTTGCGCGGGACACTCTACGGAAGAGTTAGGGGAAGGACTGAAGGAACTCACGGGGATGACAACCCCATAGGAAGACCAATAATATCAAGTAATCTGAACTCCTGAGAGTTCCCAGAGAATAAGCCACCAACCAAAGAGCATACAGTCTGGTCCAAGGTCCTCAGAACATATGTAGCAGAGGACTGCTTGGACGATCCTCAGTGGGAGAAAATGTGCCTAATTCTGTAGAGACTTGATGTCCTAGGGAAGGAGGATGCAGG
>NW_021608328.1:0-4073 GCF_004785775.1 Grammomys surdaster | reverse complement strand
AGAGAGAGAGAGAGAGAGAGAGAGAGAGAGAGAGAGAGAGAGAGAGAGAATGAATGAAATTAAAATATCGTTTGTTTTTGTTTTTGTTTTTCAAGATAGGGTTTCTCTATGTAGCTAAGGCTAATTCACTATGTAGGCCAGGCTGGCCTTCAACTCAAGAGATTCACCTCCCTCTGCACCCAGAATACTGGGATTAAGAGTGTGTGCCTCCAGCATCTGATAGAAAATACGCTTTAAAATAAAAATTTAAAATTCAAGCCAAGCTGTGATGACATACAGCTTTAATCCAGAACATAGGTGGCAGAGGCAGGCGGATTTCTGAGTTCGAGGCCAGCCTGTTCTACAGAGTGAGTTCCAGAACAACGAAGGCTGCTCAGAGAAATCCTGTCTCAAAAACTCGATATAGAGATCAGCTTACCCCTGGAATTGAGCTGTACTTGCCCAGACACAAAGAGGCTTACAAAGGGAAGGAGGCAGAGATTGTGGGAAATGCAGGCCAAGGCACAAGAAGGATCATGGGCTGTATGTCACATAAACAGTGCCATTCCTTTGTGCTTTGTCCGAGAGGGGAGGAAAAGACCCTGAGCTGGGGAGGAAAAACTTTGGCCCAGCATTCCCCACAGTGCTGGTTTATTAGTGTCCCCTCCATTTTTACTCTCTGTGGGGAGAGAATGCTGGTATAGTTCCTTTCTAAATAAAGAAAAACCAAGGCTAAAGTCTTTGTTCCACTGTGGCCAAAAAGCCATTAGCCCTCAAGGAGGTAAGCAGGCCAGGTGGGATTCATGGAAGGACTCAGGCAGTCAGAGTATGGCCGCCAGGTGGCAGCATCGGCCAGCGCTAATGTGAGTAGAGTGCCCTGGGACTTGGCCTGAGAGGTTCTGGGATTCCTTACAAGAAAGCAGGCTGGACTGGTGGATGCATGATGACTGTCACAGGGCGAAGAGAGATGTAAGGCTGCCTAGCTCAGGGAAGGAGCGCAATGAGGTAGTGGCTAGGTCGCTGTCTGGTCTGGGGAAACAGTAAGGTCACCCTTAGAGCCTCTGGTGTTAGTGCGAAGTGCATCTCACATGTTCTGTTACTTGTCCACACTAAATTGGCTACTGGGAATCAGGAGGCTTCTTGAAGACCTCCCCTGAATTCTGGTCCCGTATTTCTTCGTGATACTGACACACTCTGTTCTTGCCATTTCTCCCAGTATCTATTTTCCAATTTCAGTGTTTTGCCATCTCCAAAGGCACCAATTTTGGCCTCTCTGGTTTTTCTCCAGTTTCTCTCTATCACCCACTGTAGCTCAGTGAAGCCAGTCAGTTTTGATTTTGCCCACATTTTCTTGACTGCTTTGGTCCCTGCACTCCTGTGGCACGCCTTTAATCCCAGCACTTCGGAGGCAGACACAGGTGGATTTCTGAGTTCGAGGCTCTCTCACTCTCCTCAAGGAACAGGTCTCTGGTCTCTCCCACTTTCTGCTTCTGTTTCTCATTATCCCTTGGCCCCTACTAGCATTTAAAAAGAGAATCTTCCAGAGCCAAGCCAAGTGCAATTGAGATCTGGCCCCAGAATATCCCCTCTTTACTTGCAATGTCTGGTGACTGAGTCTAGGGAGAGAAAAGGGGTAAGGGAAAGTAAGCCTCCTGCCAACACCCCTATAGACACTAAGGTGAAGAGACTCAGATTAATTACATTGACAAAGGAAGACTCAAAAAAGCCCTGCAGAGACTTTTTTACCTGGTTAAGTCTGATGGAGAGCATGTTGAATAAGCAAAACAAGCTTAGAAAGGAAAAATATAAAACATGCGATTCAAGTAATTAATGGGGCACCAGGAAGTGAAATCCCACTGAAGACTGTGTTCAAGGTTATTAAGTTGTATTAAGGGAGTGGCAACCTTGGGGTAACATGCTACCCAACTAAGTTTAGATCCAGGCACAGTGGTACATACCTTTAATCCCAGGAGAAAAAGCCCAGCAGATCTCCCAGTTCAAGCCCATCATTACAGGAGACAGAACCATGAAGATCTCCTAGGTCATGGTCAATCTACATAGCAAGTTCCAGGAAAGCCAAGCTTAGGCAGAGAGTGTGGTAGGAAGCAGAAAGCTGGTAATAGATTAAGGGGACCCATATTCCAGTTCTTCCAAGCATCAGAATTCTGCAGGGTCAACCATGTGGCTCTGGCTTTAGAGTAAAAAATAGAAGGGACTACTGTGATAACTGATGCTGGTTAGCTGGAGCTAAGAAATTAGCCATGATTAAGAAGAGACCAGCATCGTTGATGTCTACTGAATTGTTTCCAAGAGCACAAAGAGACTGTAATCCAGAGACAGCCAAGGTTATACCACGTGCTGCAGAGGTACTTTGTAATCTCTAAGAGTCACCCAGATGTTACTGGTTTTGAAGGCACGAAAGGGTCATGAAGAGCAGCTGAGGCTTGGCACTGTGAGAGGCCATGGAAGGTCAGAGGTGAAGGTGCAGCCTCAATTGTACTTGATGGTCCTGGATTGAAGGGATCATGCAAAACAATTACTGATTGGCACCATGAAGTGAGCCTGTAAGAGGCTATTGGTGAAGCCTAGTTGCAGCAGAAGACCCCAGCATATTGGAGATGCCAGTACCATGGGATGATGACCAAGAACAGCAGCAGCAGTGGAGTGGATCAACCTGAGCTTAGAGTGCTACAGAGGGGAGGACTGGAGAACTGATGTCAGCCATTTAGAGGAGCCTAGAAGATCGTGTGTGAATCCCAGACATTGAAAGGAGAAGCTGTAACATTGAAGTTGCCTGGGAGACCTGCAAGATTGTTCAAGATGGAAGAGCCATAGGATATTTCCTGAGAAACCGCGCTATCAGGGAATGGTAACAGACTAGGAAAAGAATCTTGTTGCAGTAAACAGCCATGAGAAAGGAGTTGAGGTTCTGAAAAATGCTTTGACCTAAACATGGAGATGCAGCCTTTGGAGTTTACCAACCTGGTTTCCTGTCTTGATTCTGGGATTACAGTTAAGTGATTGGCTGGATCGCAGAAGAGACTTTGAACTTTGGACTTTTAACATTTTTGATGCTCCTATAAATTATGAAGACTTTGGAAGTTGGACTAAATGTTTGGTGGGTTTTGTTTGTTTGTTTGTTTGTTTTTGTTTTTGTTTTTGTTTTTGTTTTTGTTTGTTTGGTTGGTTGGTTTTTCAAGACAGGGTTTCTCTGTATAGCCCGGGCTGTCCTGGAACTCACTCTGTAGACCAGCCTGGCCTCGAACTCAGAAATCCACCTGCCTCTGCCTCCCAAATGCTGGGATTAAAGGCGTGTACCACCACCGCCCGGCGGACTAAATGTACTTTTAAAAATCATATCATGCCTAGATATGGCCCCCATAAACTCATATGTTTCAACAAGCCTAAGGGGGGCAGGGAGTGGAATGTGATGCTGTGTATGTCTGTGGTTGGCTCAGGGAGTGGCCCTATTGGAAGGTGTGGCCTTGTTGGAGTATGTGTGTCACTGTGGGTGTGGGCTTTGAGACACTCATCCTAGCTGCCTAGAAGCCAGTTTTCTGCTAACAGCCTTCAGATGAAGATGAAGAACTCTGAGCTTCTCATGTACCATGCCTGCCTGGATGCCACCATGTTCCTACCTTAATGATACTGGGTGGAACTTTTGAACCTATAATTCAGACCCAATTAAATGTCCTTATAAGAGCTGTCTTGGTCATGGTGTCTATTCACAGAAGTAAAACCCTAACTAACACAACTTGATATGTGAAATTAAAAATTACCTTTTGGGTTTTTTTGAGGGTTGGGTTTTTTTTTTTTTTTTGTTTTTTGTTTTTTTTTTTTTTTTTTTTTTTTTTTTTTTTTGTTTTTTTTGTTTTTTTTTTTTTTTTTTTTTGAGACAGGGTTTTTCTCTGTAGCCCTGGCATCCTGGTACTCACTCAGTAGACCAGGCTGGCCTCAAACTCAGAGATCTACCTGCCTCTGCATCCTGAATACTAGGATTCAAGGCCACCACATTGCCAGTAAATGAAATCAACATAACAAATGAATGCTAAAACATGTTATGTGAAATTCAGAGTGTCTCAGAATTGGTGAGT
>NW_021608327.1:0-6627 GCF_004785775.1 Grammomys surdaster | reverse complement strand
TTAGAACTTCTAATAGCAGGCATCACGGGTGATTCAATTTTACCTGGGATGCTGCGTGAGTTCAAGCTCCTGGGAGTCCCTGTTTTTCTTGGTTTTCTGCGGTTGGGTACGGAGCTGCTGCCTGCGACCTGCTCTAGGCTCGGTCCCAAACCGGAAGAGAAATATTATTTCTAATATTGAATAAAAATGAATATACAACATGTCCAAACTTAAGAGACATAGTAAAGGTAGTACTAAGAAGGAAGTTCATAGCATTAAAAGCCTGCATTTTTTAAAAACAAAAAATGGAGAGAGTGGAGAAATAGTGGCACTTGGGAGGCAAAGGCAGGTAAATCTCCATGAGTTCGAGGTCAGCCTGGTCTACCGAGTGAGTTCCAGGACAGTCAAGACTGTACAGAGAATCCCGTTTCAAAAAATAAAAAAAAAAAAAAACAACAAACAAAACTTCACAAAAACAACAACAATAAAAATGGAGAGATTTCATACTAGTAAATAGTGAACACCTGAATGGTCTAGAACAAATAGACTATATCACATTTGAAGGAGTAGAATCCAAGAAATTATCAAACTCAGGACTGAAACCAATAAATAGAAACAAAAGACCCAACAAAACCAGTCCAAAGCATCAATAAAAAGAAAAAGAATCGGTTCTTTGAGAGAATAAGCAAGATCGACAAACTATTATCCAAATTAATACAATTAAAGATGAAAGTGGGGCCCTAACAACAGATCCTGGGAATCCAGGGACTCATAAGGACATACTTTAAAAGCCTGTACTCCATTGAAATGGAAAATCAAGAAGATGGATAATTTTTCAATACCTGCCTCCAAGAAAGCTATAGAAATTTTTCTACATACTCAATAATTACCATAACAAAGTTAAATCAAGATCATATAAACAAACTAAACAGAGTTTTAACCCTTATTGAACCAGAAAAGAAAAAAATTCAGGGCCAGTTTGTTTTAGCACCGAATTCTACCAGACTGTTGAAGAAGAGTTAAGGTCAAATATTCCTTTAATTATTCTACAAAACAGAAATGGAAGTAACATCACTTAATAGTTACCCTGATAATCAAATCACATAAAGACACAACAAAGAAAATTAAAAATGAGCATTTTTTATGAACATTGAAATAAAAATTCTCAATAAAGTACTTGCAGATGGAATCCAAGAATGTGTTAAAAAGATTATCCACCATGATGAAGTAACTTCATCCCAGAGATCCTTATGGTGTTCTACCTTGAGTTGTGTTCATTCTCCTGAACTATGAGAATTCTCCCAACAATTCAAGTGCTTTTCATGAGAATATGGCTCCCTGATCCTGCAGTGTAATTACTGCTTATTCATTGAATATTAAGGCAAAGATTTTCACAAATCCTATTTCAGTGTAAAAGCTAAAACTATTTCAACAACTTTTACTAATATTTGAAAAAATAAACAACTCTGAATTATAATAAAACAAAAATTATGGAACATTTAAAACACTATGTTAGATTATATTATTAGTTTAACTGTAGTAATTCGATTTAGGTTCAGGCTAAAAGACAAATTTGAAAATCAACTTACAAAAATTTAATAAAAATGCAAGCATAATGACACAATTTTTAAATTCAGTCACTCAGAAAGTGGAGGCACGAAAATCAGAAGTCTAAGGACAGCCTTGACTATATTGGGAGTTAAGGCAACAGAGAACTTTTAAAGAAAAAAATAGAAACCTACAAAATCCCCCAAAATTAAATTAAACAAAGTATAAGTGAGTAAAATTACTATATCAACATATCAATTGTATGCTTGCGTAGATACTGGATACTGTCAGAGCATTTAAAACTGTTTGGAAATAACTTTTTTTTCCTTAAATATATTTATTTTACAGTTTTATTTACATTTCCTAGCCTGGCAGCCCTTTCATCATAGATCTGTGAGAGACTGGTTTTGATATAATTGAAAATAAAAAAAAAAAGAAAGAAAGAAAACAAGCAAAGCCAAAGCTGCTATTTTTCATTACAGACAAAAGAAAAAATACTCAATTGCTTTTAAAAATTTATCATTAAAAAGAAACCAATCAAAAATACATTGTATGTTGAAAAAAATATCTTCATAGAATCCAAAATCAGATATATTCTATAGATATCAAATTATAGTAAGAGCTATACAAATTTATCTATGGCTGTGAATGTATGTAAATTGATGTATGCATACATATGCATGCTGATGCGCATGTAGACAGCTATGTATTTTTGTGGCTTAACATTAGATACCCGTCACTTTTGCTTTCCTGGAAAAAATTATGCACTATAAAAATGCATTATTTGAACATAAGTAAAATACAGCGTACATAGTACTCTGAAAACCAATTATCCTGAACAAACTGTTCAGCTGTCTTTTGTGAACAATGCCATAGAAAAACTATCACCCTATAGAAACAGCCCATCATTGTAACACTATAGAAAATGTACTTGTTAGGATGCATAGTTACAAAATATAAACATATCACAGTCTGGCAACCTTCTTTGGGTACCAGAGAAAAAGAAGAAACAAATCCTTGTACTATGTGAACAGCCACTATTCTAAGCTCATAGGCCATATCTTTCTCTACTGGGATGGCGCAGTGAGAGCATTGTCCTTATTACTTTGTAAAATAGAACAAAGACAGTGCAGATAACGGTCCTGAATATCGACATGTATATTTCAACAGAAAGCTTTGAGGCAGGACGTGATTTTGATTCACTATGCAAAGTGGTTTGTTTTCTGTTGTCGAATAACTGAAGTAATAAATAACAGCATTCATGCTGACTCTGAGCGCTGTGCTACCTTCTCGCTTAGTTGTAAAAGCATGTCAGTTACGAGCGCACTACACTCATATGTGTTTGCTAACTCAGTTCAATGGAGGCTGCTGCCTGGAATGATCACTTTGAATTGAAATATGCTTAACTGCAGTTAAAGTTTTAAAACAGCAGTGTTTTTCAGGCAAGGTGAACACATGACAACAGTAATTCCGTAGTTGTAAATTTCTTGAGTTAATAGTTGCATGTTAAAACAGTATCAAGTACAAGCCCAACTTTAGTATTTTTGCATTAAACATGAACTAGGTTACTGTATAATTTCGACATATGACATCTCATTTCAAAAATTATTTTCCATAGGCAGTTATTTATACTCTGAAACATTTTAATTTCTTGAATTAAAGGATGCAATGTAGGTAAAGATACTCCTATATTTTCAAGTTCTCTTTTGATTGGTAAGGGACAGTGCAGGCCCATCTGTTTTGCAGCAAAGAAAGCCCCAAACCATCTGTGTAGAGCCACATGCCAGCAAAAACACAGGGATATGCACAGTTTTTTTGTTATGAAAAATTTTGCAGAATTTTTTTCTGTATTAGTGTGAATAAATTAGCAACAACTAAATTAAAGAAATCTTTGGAGAACGTATTAACTTTCTAGTGCCTATACTAAATTATATCTATTTAGAAATTATGGAGCTGGTATTGTCCCCATATGAATTTTTCCTTCCTGTTTTGAATTTCATACTGAAAATTCATCACGATCTACAAGTAAACAGATTCCTTATTAATAAAATAAGTTGATTTTTGTAAAACTGATTTGGATTGTGCAATTCATCAGTGTTCAAATTTTAATAATTGTTGGGAAGTAGTCATAGTAATATAGTTAAAAATTTATATACATTGCTCTATTTGCACATTATCTACTAAATGAGACTACATTATGGCATATTTTGAAAAACACTTTTGAATTTTTTTTCTTTTGCAGTAACTCTGATAAACTATTTTTTGATTCAGCCAGAATAATTTGATATATAAATCAATTGCCGCCTTTTCGAGGGCAAATAAGCATATTGAGTGATAAATTTAACATTAATCATTTTTCATAATTATATGGCTCTGAACAATTATATTAAGATACTTAAAGTGCTTCTAGCTTGAAAATACTTTATATGGCAGCCAATAACGGGCTTTTTGCCTAAGCAAAGTTAGCATGTGAGCCTCTTTTAACAAAAAAAAAAAAAAAAAAAATCAGAGAATCATATACAGGCTGGTAATCTCTCGAAACATTTGAAATATCAAATTTTATGATCTTCTAGCAAGTCTTTTATCTTAAGTCTACATTACTTTGTGTATGATTGCTATTTGATGAGTTAGGATATTGCAAACAGAAGAGCTCTGTAAGCGCATATTAGCTCCTAATGCAGAGTGAGTACCGATGAAATATGTCACTCTCCGAGGGAGACCATTTCTGCTACGTTTTACATTGGTGTTGAAAATGCTTATTATCTGTTTAAAAAACATTAAAAGCTTTAAATTCAAGCAGCTCATTTTTCATTTTGTTAATTGCATAACATACTAATGCTGTACTAGGTTGTTTTTTTCAGGGGTATAATGATGCAACAATATTTACATACCAACTCTGGTTTTCCTTTAATGGTTTCTATAACAAGATCATAATTTCCTTTAGTGTAATCACTGGCAGATTTATTTGGCGTCCCATCTTCCCTCTGCTCTGGCTTTGGGGCCTGGGAGAGAGAGCATATTACTGTCTTTCCCTGTACCATTAAGAACACGTTGCTCAGTGTGATTGCTAGATCCCTATGTTACAGTCTTGCCCAATGCCATGTTTGCAAAGCTTCTAAAATTCTGTATCAGTAAAAATCAACTGATCCTATAAAATCTGCCCCCTCCCACAAAATTAACAAATTTGCTTAGCCATCACAATTTACAATAGGGACTTGACTATATGACAAGGGTCAGGGAGGGAAGTAACACCGAAGAATTTCAGTGACTTCATAAGATGATTTCCTAAAAGGATGATGGAACTGTTAGAGTTACAGGGTGTTGTTTGTTTTTGTTTTGTTTTTACACAGTACACTATTAATCTAAATGTTGATGCTAAAAACTGTGGCTCTAACACAGAATAGTACACTTCCGTCTGAGAAGTCCTGCTGCCCTTCCGGTTTCTACCACATTCAAAACCCTCTTTGGGATCCATGCACATCACCCAACACCATGAACTCATATTCTGAGTTGTTCATTTCCCCACACAAAAACACTGATAAGGTGTTAGGTAGGACTTGTCTGGCTACTTTGCTCAAAATGCCTTGGGAGCAGATGAAAACATTGTAACACAGCATTCCAAATTTAGCCCATTTGCCCTGCATAGAGGAACAGGATTAAAAACAAAAACAACAACTAAAAATCCTCAAGCTGTCTCCTAAATGAAGCCATTTTTAGAGAAACAGCATTCATCGGACCAGTACGGATCTATGTGGCTTGTTCTTTGAATACCGTTGTGAGAGATAACTTTTGCAACCCTCTCATTCTGTTTCAGAGAAAGCTGGAGAAAGTCTGAACTCTTTTCAGTCAACTATCTAACGACCTGTTAAACCACAGCAACAGCAGAGTTTTGAAAAGACAAACTTCACATATGACAAGTCTGAGCAAAGCAGGGATTCTCTGCATGACCAGAACACAGCCCCTGAGCTAGTTCTAAGGTTACTCAATCTGGACTACATGCAAAGAGTACACAGATAAGATACACATAAAATGGCTCCTTAATGTTCTGAGGAACATGTGTTTGTGCTTCCTCACCATGGAGAGCCAAACTGATTTCAACCCTGTATGAGTACTCTAGTGGCTAACTCATGGCTTTTAGTTCACTTTTCTGGAACACACTGCTTTCTGAGGAACAGTCAGAGGCATGACTCAAAGCTATGGCATCATCTTGATAGAAATCCTTTGCACACTAAAAGCAAGGATAATTATTCCTTGCAAACAGTAAATGAATAACATTTACGATTTTATTAAAATGTCCTTACAATAATTTAAACTCAATGCAGGATTATTTAAATTAACATGGTAAGCAAAATAAACACTTAACTTTGTAACACACCACAATTAAAAGCTATAATCTAAATGACAGGCAATTAGTTTTCTCTTTAAAGGGACTGTTTTTCAGATACTGTGTGTAGTAGTTTTATTACAGCTACTCTTCAAAGAGGCCATTTGCTTCTGAGAGATTTTCTTCTTTCTGCCTTTCATCTGCTCAAAAAAGTGTCAAACTTCCCTGCTCCAATACCTGTACAGTGAAGACTCTCTTTTCTTTGGTAGTGTATGTCTGCTTATTAAAGTCTTCAAGACACTCTAGACTTAGGCAAACACTGTCCAAATGTACCATATTTAGATTCAAGCTCAAAATCTCCCGAGCTGTCAGTTTAGGTGTTAAAGAGACCATTTGTAAAGCTTGGCTTGGGATTGCCATTATTGACTGGAATGTGTGTTTATCATTCCATTCGATGATGAAAGTGGAGCGTGTAGCATATGAGTAAATGTCAGCAGATGTTTCTTCTAAGTGGCCTGGTTTCAACCTCCTGTTGTTTGTCTTGAATACAAATATTAAAAAAAGGAAAAAGGCAGAATTTTTATGACATAAGTGCAAGGGTAGTTAGATTTTTTTTTTAAAAAAACAACAAAAATAATGGCTAGAATATCAGACTGATAGCATAAAGTAGAATTAAGAGTTACTTGGCTGTGCTCAGCTAAGGGCTTTTAAACAGCTCTAGAAAAAGGAGAGAGAGAGAGAGAGAGAGAGAGAGAGAGAGAGAGAGAGAGAGAGAG